>NW_024386785.1:2009682-2100049 GCF_900408965.1 Simochromis diagramma | reverse complement strand
TGCCAGCTAGCAACGTCCCTGTCACCAGTAGGCGAAGTTATTTTTAGCCAATTACAAGTTGAATCTGGTAGTTGGGGTTGTTAGCTAAGATACCGTCATTAAGAAGCAGCACAACTAATGTGTCTACGTGAGCTAATTTGCGATGTGCACCGCTGGCGCGGCCATTTGTCTTTTTAATGCACCTTCTCAGATTAATGCACTGCGTGTCGTGCCCAGGGCTGGACTGGGACAAAAAATCAGCCCGGGCATTTTGAGAGACCGATCGCCAGGTATTAAAGCCATAAAGCCTGTGAATGAAAACAATGACAGTGATGTGCAGTCTTGTTGGTATATATATGATTTCTATACATTTTACATCAGATAAAAACTTTGGTTGTAAGATTCAGATAATTATTTTAAAAGCGAGACATTTTAAATGAGAATAAGAAAGCATTTCTTTGTGCCCCCCTCTCCCTGTTAATGCCCTACCTGCCCCCCTGGCAACACTTTGCTTGACCCGCCCCTGCACAGTTACCAGCTGTCAGCTACATAAAAAAAGGATCCTGGTGTTATTTTGTCTCTCAGAAACAGTTCATAACTTCCCTTCAACTCATTCATGTCACCTAAAAGGTAAACCTGTTTCTCCATCACCTGTTCAGTCTGATGATTCAGTAAGGACATCTCCTGGTTTCATCTTCATGTTTCCCTCTCACCAGATAACCAAACCGACATCCTGACCAGCAGCTTTACAGCTGTGGCTCCAGCAAACATCAGCTGATACTAGAAAGTAATATTAAATCAATTCTAACAACAGCTGATCAAGCTTAAACGTGCTGGTGTTGTTTAACGCGACATCCGCTGGTTTCCTCTTTCTGGCACAAAGTGGGAGATAAACAAACAAGAGAGAAAAGCCGATCAGCTGATCATTGATCAGTTTCATGATGAAGTAGAAACAGGAGAGGGAGGGAGAGAATGAGAGGAGAAGAGGCAGCTGTGCAGCGTAAACACAGAATAAATCCAACTTTGTGTCTTTTGCATTCTAGCTGAAGTCCGGGACAAACTGTTCCTTTTCAGCTCAATATGAAACGCGTAATATTTTCTCTGAATGCGGGACGATTCCGTTTTTTACGGAATGGTTGGCAACTCTAATAACTAACCTTATGAACAAAATAAAGTTCACTATCAGTAACATCATAGCACCCACCCAGCTGTATAGAAATCAGAATCAGAATACTTTATTGATCCCTGGGGGAAATAATTTTTTGTGTTACAGTGCTCCATTATAAACCAACATTAACAAGACAGACAATACGCTAACTAAGAATAGTATAATATATATATATATATATATATATATATATATATATATATATATATATATAGATGCCCCCAAGGGTGGTGGAGAATGACCGAGCTAAGATCCTGTGGGACTTCCAGATACAGACGGACAAAAGGTGGTGGCTAACCAACCGGACATAGTGGTGGTAGACAAACAGAAGAAGACGGCCATAGTGATCGAGTAGCGTTCCGAATGACAGCAATATCAGGAAGAAGGAACACGAGAAGCTGGAGAAATACCAAGGGCTCAGAGAAGAGCTCGAGAGGAGTGGAGGGTGAAGGTAACGGTGGTCCCCGTGGTAATCGGAGCACTAGGTGCGGTGACTCCCAAGCTAGGCGAGTGGCTCCAGCAGATCCCGGGAATAACATCGGAGATCTCTGTCCAGAAGAGCGCAGTCCTGGGAACAGCTAAGATACTGCGCAGGACCCTCAAGCTCCCAGGCCTCTGGTAGAGGACCTGAGCTTGAAGGATAAACCGCCCGCAGGGGCGTTGGGTGTTTTTATATATATAATATATATAACATAAGTCACTTATTAATAAATAGCTGGAAAAGAATGTGTAGTTGTAGCAGTAACCAGTGTGTTAAGTGGATGCGTTGTACAGGGAGCCACAGGCAGGAAAGATTTCCTGTGTCGTTCAGTGGTGCTTTTCGGTAATCTCAGTCTCTCACTGAACGTGCTCCTGTGACTGTCATGGAGTGGGTGGGAGGTGTTATCCAACATTGTCTTTATTTGGACAACATCCGCCTCTCCGACACCACCTGAGGGAGTCCAGCTCCATCCCACAACATTACTGGCCTTACGGATTAGTTTATTGAGTCTGTTGGCATCTGCTACCCTCAGCCTGCTCCCCCAGCAGCAACAGCATAGAGGATCGCATTGGCCACAACAGACTCATAGAAAATCCTGAGCATTTTCTGGCAGATGTTGAACGACCTCAGTCGCCTCAAAAAATAGAGACGACTCTGGCCCTTCCTGTAAAGTGCTGTGGTGTTTTTAGCCCAGTCCAGTTTATTGTCAATGTGTACTCCAAGGTATTTATAGTCCTCCACAATGTCCACACTGACCCCCTGGATTGAAACAGGGGTCAAGTGTTTCCTGGTCTTCCTGAAGTCCACGATCAGTTCCTTGGTCTTTGCCACGTTGAGCTGCAGATGATTCTGCTCACACCACGTGACAAAGGAGTCGACCACAGCCCGGTACTCTGTCTCATCATCCCTGCTGATGCATCCAACCACCGCAGAGTCATCAGAAAACTTCTGAAGATGGAGGTCTCTGCAGTGGCTGAAGTCTGTGGTGTAGAGGGTGAAGAGGAAGGGGGAGAGGACAGTCCTCTGTGGTGCCCCTGTGTTGCTGATCACCTTGTCAGACACACACTGTGGGAGACGTACATATTGTGGTCTTCCTGTCAGGTAATCAACAATCCAGGACACCAGAGAAGCATCACACTGCATCGCTGCTAACTTATCACCCAGGAGGGTCGGCCTGAAGGTGTTGAAAGCACTAGAAAAGTCAAAAAACATGACCCTCACAGTGCTCGCCGGCTGGTCCAGATGGGTGTAGACACGATTGAGCAGGTAGATGATGGCGTCCTCAGTTCCGAGACGAGGCTGATAAGCGAACTGAAGGGGATCCAGATGTGGTCTTACTATGGGTCGCAGCTGGTCCAGGATGAGCCTTTCCAGGGTCTTCATGATGTGGGAGGTCAGGTCTCTGCTCCTCCTGCCTCCCCTTTCCCTCATCCACCTGCTGGCCTCCACCACTTGTTACTGAATCTGTGGAAGCTCCGCCATAGCCACCAGCAAACAACTGAGTTATTTTTACAACACCGGCCAACATCTGGCCAATCCACCACCTTTCATTGTTTATACCGTTACAAAAAATAAAATAAAAAAATCATTGGCCCACCGAGCAAATGCCCGGTATGCCCGATGGCCAGTCCAGTTATGGTCGTGTCATCAGTTAACCCTTGTTAACCCCTGCCTAGGGTTGCCGACCCCTGGTCTAGCATAAAACCTGGAGCTAAGGGGGCAAAACAATCGCATGAGTGCTGCTGTTTGACTGAGGAAGAATAAAGTAGTCGTGGTAAGACAATCACATGACCACTTTAAGACAAAGCAACAAGGTGATATATACCAGTTTATAAATTGTGTTGATCGGCCACGTAAAACCAGAGTCATGATAAACAATATATACCCAGTGTTTTTTCCTCAATAGTTTTGTCATGTTTATTGTCTAAGGACAGCGCAGCGAGCACGCTCTGCTTATGAGCAAAAACCCCTCCAAAAAACAGGGGAAGTTTTAGGAGTGACGGAGAGAGAGAGAGAGCAGAGAGAGAGAGAGAGCAGAAAGAGAGAGAGAGAGAGAGAAAGCAGAAAGAGAGAGAGAGAGAGAGCAGAAAGCAGAAAGAGAGAGAGAGAGAGAGAGAGAGAGAGAGAGTTTTGAGATGTGAGAGATTTGTGACGTTTAGCGTGTTTGGAGTGTGTAGTTAATGTGTTGTCTTGTGTAGTTAGTTGTGTAGTGTTGTGGATAGTTTTTGTGTTTGTGTGTCAGAACAATGAGGCGACTGCTGTCTCCAGGTAGAAACAGGAGTGACACACCTGCTGCTGTCAGACCTGCAGGTATCAGGCTGTGATGTTTCCTTTATAGTGGACAGAAATTATGTTTTTGGAGTGGCACAAATAATTTGTGGCATCTTATTGAAGAACAGCTGATTGTTCTGTAATGTTTGAAATGGTTATTTTAAAAAAGAAGTAAAAGGTAAATGGCTGCAAATAACTGCTGTTTGCAAAACTTGTGCATAGGATTTTAAAATTGACAATTTATATTTGGATTTAAAGTTATGAATTATGATTCATCAAACATGTTTGTGGTTGTTACAGTAAAAATATAACTTTTTCTACTCTGATTTTATGTTTTTTGTCTGATTTTAGCTCAATTGTGTTTAATACAGTTTGTCAAAATGAAAACATGACTGTAAATTCAGACACGTGAGGTTGTGCTGAAAAGGATGAGACCAAACAAGGCAAAGTAACTAGAGGGAACATCAAAAGTAGTTAAAAATGGCCAATTATACCCTGGACCCCTGAGGGTTAAACTTTTTTTAAAGTAACGCAATAGTTACTTTTCAAGTAATTGATTACTTTTAGAATATTGTAACTCAGTTACTAACTTTTTTGAAGAAGTAACTAGTAAATATAATTAATTACTTTTTCAAAGTAACTTGCCCAACACTGGTAATTAGGAAGCAATTCTGCAACTTAGTGCAGATGAATATTAGCTGGTTCAGTCCCAACTGGTGGCAAATGAAAAGGTGTTTCACTCTCACACACAATAGATTGCCTTGATTTATGTAGCTCTGCATTTTCAAAGTTTTGTGTTCCAGGTGCTGTGTGTTTATTTTTTCGCACAGCTGTGGCAGATGGAGATACATCGTTCAATTTATGTTTCTTTTAGTCTTACTGGCTTCCTTAATACAAATATGAAAAGCAGTGACGTACATTTAAAAAAACAAAATAACTGCTGTTAGTAAAAGACTGTGTGCAATAATTGTTTCTTAATGTCTTTGCATTCATCTGGTCAGCCTTCTCAAATCTCCAGTAGCCTTTGTTCTGAGTCAGATGATTTACGGTGCTGAAAAGAAAAGAAATATAGAGATTTCATTAGAAAGAAGGGTTTAGCTGTGAGCAAATGTGACTCAGCCAGCCCAAGACCTGTCCATCTAATCCAAAGTTCATTTAGTGTTTATGTTCAACCAGAATCTCACTTCAGAGATGCCAGCATCTGAACAGTCTCAAACCAGCAACCAGCTGCTCTAACTTAAAACTACTTGCCTGTTATATCTGCCAACACATCCTTGCATATAGGCTAGAATCTGCTCCGGTTACAAGTCTTCAAATCAATAAATACTCGATTACTATTAGAACATGGGCCTTTTCAATTTGTAGAAACCAGGAAAATATGATGAACTAAAGTGAAAGAAACACGAGGAACTGCAACAGCTTAGATGAAAAAGTAAAAGCCTATGCAGCAGTGACCTCTACTGACTGCTACACAGATGCAAGTGTTTCAACCTTAGAAAAGTGATGGCAGAGATACTAGCCAGAGATAATGTTCATTTAAGTCAAAAAAAAGTGTGCTTTTTAGTGCAGGGGTTTAAACGATCCCCAATTAAGAAAAAGATTTCCTGCTCAAACACAGATGGAGACACAAACCCCTCTGGATCTATGTCAGGAAGAGCATTCAGCGTAAAAACTCTGCCGCATGGAGAGTGGGGAGCTACCCGTTGTGTTGACCCCTTGTAAATAGGAAGCAGGAAGAAGTTAAAAGTAGCTTTATTTCAGTTTCTGGCAGCAGACTTCTCGGCACCCAAACCCAAACTGGTCCCACAATGTTTGGAGCATGAAGTTGTCCAAAATGTCTTGAAGCATTAAGAGTTGCTTTCACTGGAACTAAGCGGCCAGTGACGTATAATTTATTATAATTTATTTTATAATTTCTCTTCAGCAGTGACTTTCTTTACACCACTGCATTCAATGCTTTCCTTTGTGCTTGGTGATGTAAGGCTTGAATGCAGCTGCTTGGCTATGGAAACCCATTCCAGGAAGTTCTCTATGTACTGTTATTGAGCTAATCTGAAGGTCTGTAGTGACTGATTCAGGAAGTTGGTGACCTCCAGAGAGTGAGAGTGATCCATTCTTTCGCAAACATTTAAAGAAGTAGTCTGCATGACTAGGTGTTTGATTTTACATCTATGGCCATGGAAGTTATTGGAACATCGGAATTTAGCAAATCGGATGGATGATGTATATATATATATATATATATTAGGGGTGCAACGATACACAAAATTCACGGTTCGGTTCGATACTTTGGTGTCACGGTTCGATATTTTTTCGATACAAAAAAAAGTGTTCATGCCTTTTTAATTTATCATTTATTAAAATCATAAATATATATTTTAACTCAAAAGTACAGTTTTTAAATTTAATGTTGCTGAAACAACAAAGTAATAAAAAAAATCTATCTGATGGAGAAATCACTCATCTTTGGAAAAGAGAGTTTATTACAGAGAAATGTCTCTTTCCAAAATAAAAGCTATACTATGCGCTTCTTCTGGGCTATATTCTCAGCAGCATATTAAACATATCAGGTCCCCATAAGGCGAATCCTGTGCTAACGACTGTCTAAATGACTCGGGTAAAGTTTGTAGCATGCGTGCTTGTTGTTTTTGTCTGCTTCCACTTGTCTTTGCACGAGGATGATGTCGGAGTAAATGTGCAGTCATATTCGTTGTGTTCCCACTAGTGCTGTCAGCGTTAATCTCGTTGAAATGACGTTAACGCCACAACACGGCAAATCTCCGTTAACGAGCTACCCCTGATCGCCCCGTGCGTGGGGCTGGACGGCCAACACGTTAACGAGCTAACTGCACTAACACACTAGTTCCCACCCATGTAATTGAGCATTGCGTGGCACATCCAACATACTGTTTTACTTTAGTCCATGACTCGCTTACCTTCAGGGTCATACGTCACATGAAAACCAAAATAATTCCAAACGCCAGATCTGAATGGGGGTGGGGGAGGTTCAGTTTGCCATGTTGCAAGGAGAGCTTAACTTCTGTCTCGCTAGCTTGCCCTGCGGTCAGTGAATCTACGTTCGACTACTCCGCCTAGGCTGCACTGTCGAGCGCAGATCCACTGAGCGCTCAACACAGACAGCATCGTCAGAAGGAAAGTTGATAAAATAAATTAAAAAATTTTGTATTGTTCATACATATGCATACCGAACCGAAAGCACTGTATCGAACGGTTCAATATCGATATGAGTATCGTTGCACCCCTAATATATCTATATATTTCTCTGCTATTTCTCTGATTCCAATGATGTTTCTGCGGTAAAATTTCATCAAAAGTATGGATTACTGCATTGAGAATCCTGTAACCACTTACTAACTCAGATTTCGGGAGGAAGGTTTATAAAATGCCAAACACTTATACACCACTTTGCGTTTAATCATTTGTTTTGTCCTGTAAAAAATGAACTAAAGTGCGTTTACCTGAAATTGTACTGTTCCGACCTCCTCCAGTTCAAATGGTGAGTTCTCTTCCCTTTTAATCAGTTCTTCTGCAGCATTGAAACATTTTTCCCATTGTCCTTCCTCAATCATTGTCTTCAGGAAATCAGTCAGCTTTTCTTTGGCCTTTTTCCTTAAAAGGTCTTTCCGCACCAAGCCCTCCTCCTCCAAAATCAGTTTGTAATAAGTTTTTCTTCTGTCAAAGCAACTTGATATTTTTTTACAGCATTTTCTCCAGTTAATTAATGATATCAGTGCTGTTGCTCCATTGACAAACATGAGCAAAAAGTAGCCAACTCTCTGAAAAAGAAACACAAAATGCATTCATATTGTTGTGTTAATATGACAGGTTAAAACACATGAAAAAGGAAGAAAATACCACTAACCCTGGACTCGTTGTTCAGCTCAGTGATGCGTAGTCGCTCCTCAATAGTGAGCTTCCACTTGTCTTTGCAGGGTAACTGTGCCTCTTCTGTTCTGTTAGAGAGATGGCTCATACAGCAGACATACCAGTCTCCACTGAAAAACAGATATGCAGCCCACAGCACACTAACCAAAGATGCCTTTAAAAAGCCACGGAAAAACGAACCGCAAAACCTGCAGCATTTACAGCCACATGTACCATCACATGTGAATCTAGAGACTCTCTGAAAGGAGTTGCTGGTCCACAGCATTAAGAGAAATATTATTATAGAAGGCAGAAACATGTAAATCCTGCAGTCAGACACTTGTGATTTGCAAGTGCATTCAAAGTTGCCGCTAAATAAAACAGAAATGGTAAAGATCACAATGATGACAATGTAGGTACGCCGTTTTCCCGAAGCAAGATTTGTGATTAAGGCCTCCATCTCTGATTCGATCTGCTGGTATCCTGCTTATACCCTCTGAAAATATACAGTACTAACAGGAAACCACGCACTTCCTGTTTTCAAAGTATGTGCACATATAAAACTGCAAACATCCTGATTATAAGACACTGTTTTGCACCTTTAGACAATCATAAACAGTTATGAGTTCTTCAAACAAAGTAAATCAGCACATTTTTATGTGACATAAATTTGTACCATGACGTCTCAACAGAGTTTGAAATTTGAGGCAGCAGAACCAGAGAGTGTGAAGCATTCAGTTTCATATAATTCATGATCTGCTCCAGTAAAGAGTCGATGTTTGCTGACAGTGCTGGAGGTAAACACGTTATTGTAATCACATTACATTTGTCTTTAACACCCGCATTCTGTTATTAATAAAATAACAATGAGACTTTTGCTACATACAGTGCACGGTTCAGCTGTGAATAATAAGAGAGAAGCAGAGATGATGACTCCCAGGGTGGAACGGTCAAATATCAGCTGGCTCCATAAATCACTACAGAATCCCATCTTAACATTTACACTAGAATAAACACGCTTACAGCCTGATGATTTTAAATGATTTTAATTTCAATTTCTCCCATTTGAATAATTGCATGTGGGATATGTGCCATTCATTTAGGTATTTTAAGGCTTAAAGTTAGCAGTGTGATTACTCGGATTATCAGACATAATATGGCTTGCTGTGGGGTACATACTATTCAAGAAATTTGTGCGATCCACCTTCTAGTTTTTCATACAAAATGTATTTGTTTGGACAGTTTTTAAGCTCCGTGTAACCCACACTGTCGGAGCATCAACCTTCACAAAAACCTGGAAGTCATGCACATTGTTACCCAAGTCTATTTTGTGCACTACATATATTTTTGATTTTCCCTTTGTTGTAACTTTTGCTGCTTCATGCATCGTACCAACCTTTGGGAAACAAGGAGTCGCAGGAAACAACATGACCCAAGGCGGCAAGGTCTCGCTGGCTTTGAGTCATCCATGGAAAAGGAGAGGGCATGAGTCACTCAGTGCTGTGTCTTTTGTATTCACAGTCGCCTCAAAAGCTTTTTCTGGCCTGCAAAGCAGTTGAATACTTGGATACATGTGATGGTACATTGCCCTCTTCTACAGAGTTCATCGCTTTCTTAAAATGCTCCATACTTCTTCAAGTACCACTGCTTAAGCAGGGGTGTCAAACTCAATTGCACAGGGGGCCAAACCTCAAGGCACATTTTAGGTCGCGGGCCAAACAAGATAAACATTTATGGACATTTGGCCAGAGGGGCCGATGGCGCGATATGACAGCCTCGCTTCTGTCAGTCCACCCCAGGGCAGCTGTGGCTACAACTGTGGTTTGCCTCCGCCAGTGTGTGAATGAATAGTGGAAAAGTGTTATATAAATGCAATTCATGAGCGTATTAATTTGCTTAACAACGGTGGGTTTGGTGTAGCTTTAAATTCATATTATATTTAACTATAAACAAAAACAAAAGAGCCACATAGTATAAATATATATGTTCATTAAAGTTTTTATTGCATGATTATTGGCAGCTGTTTCCTAAAAGTAAACACTGACATGAACAATCCCCATGTGAGTTTATTACAGCTTAAAATTGAAAAAGAAAGAAAAAACATTATTCTTCAAAAGAAAAACAATTTTTTTGGCTGACAAAACAAGACCAGCCACATTTTTTCTCTGTTCTTTATAAAACATCCATCCATCCATCTTCTTCCGCTTATCCGGGCCCGGGTCGCGGGGGCAGCAGCCCAATCAGAGAAGCCCAGACCTCCCTCTCCCCAGCCACTTCCTCTAGCTTATCCAGGGAAATACCAAGGCGTTCCCAGGCCAGCCGAGAGATATAATCTCTCCAGCGTGTCCTGGGTCCGCCCTGGGGCCTCCTCTCTGTGGGACATGCCCGGAACACCTCCAGGAGGTGCCCAGGAGGCGTCCTTGTCAGATGCCTGAACCACCTCAGCTGGCTCCTTTCGATGTGGAGGAACTTCTCTCCCTATATCTAAGGGAGAGGCCAGCCACCCTTCGGAGGAAGCTCATTTCCACCGTTTGTATCCGCGATCTCGTTCTTTCGGTCACTACCCACAGCTCGTGACCATAGGTGAGGGTAGGGACGTAGATCGACCGGTAAATTGAGAGCTTCGCTTTTACGCTCAGCTCTCTTTTCACCACGACGGACCGGTGCAGCGTCTGCATCACTGCGGCCACAGCTCCAATCCGTCTGTCGATCTCCGGCTCCCTTCTCCCATCACTTGCGAACAAACCCCGACATACTTGAACTCCTCCACTTGGGGCAGGAATTCATCCCCGACCTGGAGTGGGCACATCTGAGCATTTATGTGGAGTAATGCTGCTAAGTGATATTCTTTACTATCATCATTGTTATTGTTATTATTATTATTGTTATACTGAGATGTATATATACGCTGCATATATAAATACAGCCAGCAAAAGACACGTCACAGCAAAGAGTGTAAATACAAAAGATAAGACTGTGGCAAAATCAGCTTCTTTAAGTGCTGCTTAAAGAAAGACAACAAAGGCTTTAATTTTTAACAACCTTAAAAAACAACACAAACTTATAAAATGCCCCCAAAAATTACAAGTACAAAGGTTTTTAAGGGTAACTTCTACTATCTCACATTACTAACTGCTCTAATCTAGAGAAAAACAACATTTAAAATGAGAATTTTGGAGGTTTTGTTCTGGCAGCTCCTTTTCTGTTAAAGCTCACCTCTGATACACAAATACATCAGAGTTCCCAGAAAGCTGACTCTGGATGTAGCATTTTCTTTAGATGGAAGTTTTTAGATGAAAGTTTTTATCCCCTCATTCAAAATTTTGAATGCATTTATTTTAGCTGTGTTTTATCTTTCAAGTTTTCATCTGAATTCCAAACTTACAGCATTTTACTGCTTATTTGGAACATTTTTAAATTTATTCCTCAATTAAATGTTGTGTAGCTGCACTGGCCACTACCAGCTCCACCACCATCATCAAGTTTGCTGACGACACCGTCGTGGTGGGCCTGATCTCTGATAACAACGAGACGGCCTACCTGAAGGAGATTAGGAATCTGGAGAACTGGTGCCAGAGGAACAACCTCCTTCTAAACGTCAGTAAGACAAAGGAGCTGATAGTGGACTTCAGCACTAAGCAGGAGAGGAACTACCAGACCCCCGTCATCAACGAGTGCCCAGTGGAGAGAGTGGACAGCTTCAAATACCTCGGAGTTCACATCACGCAGGACCTGTCATGGTCCTGTCACATCAACACCGTGGTGAAAAAGGCCCGTCAGCGTCTCTACCACCTCAGACGCTTGAGAGACTTCCAACTGCCCTCCAAGGTGCTCAGGAACTTTTACTCGTGCACCATAGAGAGCATCCTGGCAGGAAACATCTTAACCTGGTTTGGGAACAGCACCATGCAGGACAGACGAGCTCTACAGAGGGTTGTGCGGTCAGCTGAGCGCACCATCCGCTCCGAGCTCCCTGACCTGCACTCAATCTACAGCAGGCGGTGCTGGACCAAGGCCAGGAAGATCGTGAAGGACCTCAGCCATCCCAACAACAGACTGTTCTCTCTGCTGAGGTCAGGAAAGCGATTCCGCTCCCTGAAGACCAACACAGAGAGACTGAGGAGGAGCTTCTTCCCGCAGGCGATACGGTCTCTCAATCACACCACCACACAGTACTGACCCACACATACAGTTCTTACACACACACTGGACTTTCTGGACTTTGTTTTTGCACAACACTGGTCACTATATTCTTCATTTCCGGTTAATACTTGTACAGCTGCTGTTATTGTGTATATATTTATTTATATTTAGATTTCTTCATACATTCTTATATAGTTCTATATTGTGTATTTTGTTGTACAGTTATTTTATTTTCAACTTTAATTTATATATTTTATCTTATTCTTCCCAGTTAAATTTACCCTTCATTCTAATTTGTGTTGTACAGTTATTTCATTTTTAACCTTAATTTATATTTTATTCCTTCCTAGTTAAATTTACCCTTTTTAATTTTTCATATTTATTTCCTATCTTATTCATAGCCTTTCCTTTTTTTTGTTTTCTTTAGGTCACGAGCAGTTGTCCAAGCATTTCACTACATATCGTACTGTGTATGACTGTGTACGTGACAAATAAAATTTGAATTTGAAATTTGAATTTGAATATAAACTCCACCTGTAGAAGAACCTCTTTATGTTCAAGATGTCGAAGCATTCGGACGTATGTAGCGGCACAGTGCTCTAAACTGCACAGTTGGCATTGAGCACCTATAATTTTGTTATACATGTACAATAACAGTAAAGTGCTATTCTATTCTATTCTATTCTATTCCAGTGCCACCTCTCATTATATTTACTTCACATGTTAATTTAAAAGTTAATTAACATTAACAGAGAACTTTTTCTCCCTAATAAATAAATTAGACTTCTAGATGAATTTGAAGAACTGGGTTAGCTAATGACAAAAAACCCTGAGCCCCCAAAGTAAACCTTTTATTATGAGATCATATTTATTTGGCCTTACCTTCAAGCCTTTATCCTGTTCAACTAAATCAGTTCAATTTGTAATTCTGTTATAATTAAAATAAAAATCCTGAGCCTTGAAGATATTTGCAATTTGAATGTAAGTAAGCAATGAATATTCACAATATTCTACTATGAATATCCTATTAAGCCCCGAGAATATTTCAAGCACCATTTTTTACAAGCCAGCTCACCTTCACAAAGAACATATGTGGGACCAGGATGCGTCACAAACTTCCACCACAATTTACCAAAAGCAGTGCAAATTAGCAGGGCACAGAAGAGCAGACCTGATGGGTGATTAATATCCTTACAAAAATAACATGGTGAAAGTGCAGCTTTTACACTCTGGAAACAACAAGGCAGTTCATATAAAAACAGGCAGTGGATGAGAATGGATATGTTCTGATGTAAGGGTAAAGTCCTGATAGGAACTCGCAATTCTCAACAAGACAGTTTATGTTGGATGTTGCAAAGTTTTGTCCATGTGCTGCAGAGAAAATACATGCAGAGCCGTTTTGGTGCTTCGCATTCCACAGTGAATCCAAGAGAAACACCCGTAATCCAGAGAACCTGTGCACGTTCCTGTTCCTACACTCCACTATGTTCTTTTATCCAGTTGCGATATTTGGTAACTTGGGTATAGACGCCAGGTTTGTTCTTGCGACCGCAGCCTTCGCCCCAGCTCGTCACACCAGCCAGGAAGACCCGCCCCTTGGTGCTGGTGAAAGACAGGGGTCCACCAGAGTCACCCTGAGAATCAGAGAGGAGAGAGATTATTTTCAGCTTGAAGGTTTTCTGTGAGTCCCAATAAGCATTAAAAAAGGACATATTAACCGATCCCCGATAACCGACATGATGCCCTTTTTTTGGGACTTTTGGAAAAACACTCTGTGGACTGATGAGACATAAATTGAACTTTTTGGGAGGCGTGTGTCCCAAAACATCTGGCGTTAAAGTAACAGCATTTCAGAAAAGGAACATTATACCAGTACTTTTGGGTTTTGCAGGACAATGATCAAAGATAAACCAGCAAGTCCACCTCTGAATGTCTTAAGACAAACAAAGTGAAGACTGTGGAGTGGAGTAGTCAAAGTCCTGACAGGAATCTGACTGACATGCTGTGGCGTGACCTTAGAAAGGCATTTCCTACTTGAAAACCCTCCAGTGTAGCTGAATTACCACAATTCTGCAAAGATAAGAGAGCCAGGTTTCCTCCACAGCGCTGTAAATTACTTTGATTGCCATTAATTGCAAACGCCTGATTACAGCTGCTGCTGCCATGGGTGGCCCAACCAGTTACTAGGTTCACTGTTTCACACAGGGCCATGCAGGTTTGGATTTTTTCCCCCTTAATAATTAACACCTTTATTTACAGACTGCATTTTGTGTTTAAGTGTGTTATCTTGTCTAATATTCAAATTTGTTTGATCTGAAACATTAAAGTGTGACAAACACAGAAATGTAGTTTATTTGTTTTAAATAAAACATCTGTCTATTACAAGCATTCGAGTTTGTACCTGGCAGGCGTCCACGCCTCCTTTGAGGACTCCAGCACACAGCATGTTGTCGGTCACCGGGTCTGTCAGGAGACTCTTGCACACTGTGCTGTTGATGATCCGGACTGCTGCCTTCTGCAGTACGGCCGCCCCGGAACCTGATAGACAACAAAATGACTTCTAACAGCGCTCTGGTTCTTTGTCATGATCTGACTTTCAGATGATGAAAGTTTGTTGTTTATTTTATTTTTTTGTTGCGTTTTTTTTTTTATTTTTTATTTTTTTAGATCAGTCACCTCTTTTATTCATCTTATCCAGTTACCCAAAAACATTATAACAGTTTTTAGGGTACAAAAATACTCTTATACCTGTAAAATGTAAAGTGGTGTATAAACACAGGGCAACTTGAGAAGCTCCCAGCAGTCCAGACCTGTTGCAGTGAGGGAGAGTTTAGGCTCTCTCTCTAACTTTAAGTTTTGTCTAAAGGGAAAGTTTTAAGCCTAATCTTAAAAGCAGAGAGTGTGTCTGCAAACTGAAAGGTCCGTGGAAGAAAAATGAAGGCTGTGCATCTCATTTTACATGTAAATATCGCACATTTGAACCAGCAGTCTGAGAGTGAAGTGCTGTAGTAGGGTGAATTTTATGTTGAGGAACATTGTTATCTTTACTATTAGGTCTTTCAGAACAATGCTTAGTGTTGAATCCACTGGCTGGCTGGGCAGACACATCTGTGGGATCAGTTAAGTTTGTTTGTGGGAACGTTTCATTGCAGACGCATTTAAAAACTTCCACAACACTTCCAGTGTGGGATATTCTGACGTTTCAGACAACCTGTGTTCTCGCCATTCTCATCATCTCACCTCCCTCCCTGGTAGCTCCCCAGCCAGTGATCCAAGCCTCTTCTCCTACTGGGAAGTCATGCGCGGGGGAGGGCAGGCAGATGGGCCAGATGTTCTGGTTGAGCGTGACGCTGTTGTCCAGTTCCATGAGAGTGATATCATTATCGTAGGTCTCAGAGTCGTAGCCCGGGTGAACGATGATCCGCTTCACGCCCCGCTTCATGGTCCACTTGCTGGTCTGACTCTGCTCGTGAAGACCCAGAAGAGCCTCCCATTGGTTAGCCTGAGAGAATCTACATGAAAAAACAGCCAAGGAATTCTTTCAGTTCATTTATGTCATTTGTCTGATTTTACATTAAAAAGCATATACAAGTACATTAAAAAAAACAAAAAACTGTCAAATTTGTGGTGCACGGAATTCAAAGCTAGAGCTCCACTAGAAAGGATGTGACTTGTGTCTGGTTTTGGGAGGAGTAGTTAGAGATCAAATGAGCAGGATGTGTAATATACAGGAAAAGACATTATTTTGTAGTCAGTGATACTGAAACAGCCGGTCTGTAATCATGCTTCTGTGATATATAAGAACTTATTGGGTTCTGAACTGCAAAGAAACAGTTGAGTGCATCTCATAGTTTTCGATCACTCTACACGTGTCCCCCACTTATACCCATGCCTCTACAAAGTGTATGCAATCTACTTGAAGGAGTGTCCTTTATTTTTACAGCGGTGAAAAAGTCACAGTGACTCAAATGTGGTGAACAGCACTGGTGGTGAGCAAAGATTGATTCAGTATCAGTAAGGCTCTCGTGTTTTCAGTGCACTCTAAGCTGACAGATGACGGCACAACCACAGTCCCAGTCGTTTCTACCTAAAGTTCATCTCTGACACAGTGTTCACAATCTAAACAGGGATTCACAGTACAAAGTGCCACGGATGATGAGTGCTCCACAGGCGGCTGGTCTTGCTGCTCACTTGTAATGACATATTCACACTTTGAAAGTCTGAATTCAGCCTCTAAGGAGAAAATGTCTCTGTTATAGTTGGAGATTGAATTCTCATCAACAGTGATGCTTAACAGAGAATTTTGGTCTGAAACAAAAGCTGATGTCTGCACAAGTCTGACGTCCACATTGGAAACAGAGAGCACTCAGTGTAAGTGGTGAGAACAGGAGAGAGAGACGGGCAAAATTAAAATAAGGTTTTTGGTTTTTCTGAGGTCTGTTTCTAGAACTTTTTAATCACACTTCATATCAGTAAACACTCAGCCCCGTCATTTCAGATAGAGGAGCTCCTACTTGTTTTGGACGCAGTGAGCGGCGGTCAGCAGCCAGCGGTTGCTCAGCACAGAGGCTCCACACACATGTCCCATTCCCTTGAAGTGGAGGCTGACCTGCCAGGGCCACTCGCCCTCCCGAGACGCTTGTCCTCCCACGATGCGAGAGCTGCGGTACGGCCTTATCCCGCACTCTGAAAGCACACATACGTGCAGGCGTTACCGCCACTAAACTCCATACCACAACCATCTGTAGGCAAGTGTGTGGTTAACTTACCACAGTTATCCTCATCAGAGTCGTCGGTACAGTCCTGCACTCCATCACACTCTGGGTTCATTTTACTGATGCAGAGTTTGTTTTTGCATTGGAAGGTGAACTCTGAGCATGTCTGCAGCACCAAAGCTGAAAGACGAGAGACACGTGCAGTATCAGTGAGCAACTCTGACCCACAGGTATCCTTTACCTCAAAATGCTGTCTGATTAAAGATTTTCATGAAAACCATACATTTTCAGAAGTTCTTATTTGAACATTACTTCTTACATTTTTCACATTTAGACTCATCAGACGCATCACCGCAGTCATCTTTTCCATTGCACTTCAAATTCTCTGCAATACAGCGGCCATTTTTGCAGGAAAACTGCCCTTTGCATGTTTCTGTAAAACAAGAGAAAAATCACTTATTTACTACCCTCCACTCGAGTGTGTAATTTGACCTGTTGCTATTTTAATTCCAGAGCTCTTTTAAAGGAGTCAGTTTCAACAAAGACAAACACAGGCTAGTCTTCCTTTCTTCCACATACACTACCTCTGCATGTCAACAGATTCTTATGGAAATGTGATTGCACAACCCTCTGGTCTGATTTGCCTGCTGGGCTTCCTACATTCCTCAACAAAACTGGCTTTACCGGCAGAACAACCTCTTGCATTATCTGCCACCTTGCATTTATAGTCCAGTTTTTATTACAGTACTGTTTATGCACATATTACTTTAAAATGTATGGAGAAAAGTGATAAAATTTGCCTCTTGCTTTGGCGAAGTTTCAACTAATTCTTTGTATCAGTACTTATTGAAAAAAGGAAACCTATTTGGCTTTTATTATTTCCCTCAACTTGAATGTCTTTATACATTTTTTTAATGCAGACCCTCAGTTTATTCTCCTTTTTTAATCTCCTCAGGTTTCTTCTGATTGGCTGCCCCTCCCAAATATAAAGGATTTGATTGGCAGGCAGGTGGGGCTAGTGCAAATGCAGTCAGACCTACTTGTCTAACAAGAGCATATTTGGGATATCCTCTGTCACTGACAACACTGCCTGAGTTTTTAGTGCAATAAACTTTAAGCGATGTTTAAAATAAACATCAACTGCTGAAATAGCTCCAGTTTATTGTTTCGCTGCACTCACCACAGTTTTCTTCGTCCGTGTTGTCTCCACAGTCGTCCACCCCATCACACAGCCAAAATTTTGGTTTACAGTGACCATTTTTACACTGTATCTGAGACGCATCACACTCTAATGAGGCACACAAAGAGAACCCAACATTGTTAGGGACAGAAAAGGTGAAAGACCATTTTCAATATGCTCCTTTAATTTCATTCTTTTCAGACAGAAAGAAGTTTGACGGTTTGGACTCACTGCAGTTGATCTCATCGCTGTCATCTCCACAGTCGCCCCAGCCGTCACACCGCAGAGTGTTATTGATGCACAGGTTGTTGCTGCACGTGAACCTTCCTGGACAAGCTGATAGGACAAACATAATATTACCTCATTTGTTCGCCGGCTTCAGAGAACGCTACAGTCCTTAAATTAAGCATGTATCCTTACGATTGTTCGGGGTGAAGGCCTCGTACTCAGCAGTGAAGCCCTGATCAACGTAGGAGGAGTCCGACTTAAATGTAATGGTCATCTTGTTGCTGTTGATGGTGAACACTGGGCTCTTCAAGTCACTGCCACACAGCCTATAACAAAAAAACACAAAACAATGTAACTAGGTTGCATATTTTACACACACACACACACACACACACACAGAATTCTACTTTATTGTCACTGCACATGTCAAAAGTATGAGGCAACAAATTGCAGTTTGCATCCATCCAGAAACGGCTTTTGCAATAATATAGATATAATACAGGATACAGATCTATTATAGGTATGTTACACATATGAAGGTACGTTATGAATATACTATAACTTTAAGTATGTACCGGCTGTAGCTGTAGTGAGTGTACAAACTATGTACAGGTTATACATATGGTTAAAAATATTAAAACTATAAAGATTGTAGATATACAATTGCGAGTATTAATAAACAGTTGTAAACAGTTATAAAACTGTAATTATTGTATTGGACAGTATGATTGTCTACACAGCATTTACAGTAGTACACTTATCTACTTTTTTCTGTCATTCTCAGTCCGGTCCTTGTACTCGACCATTGGGACAAAATGTTTTGGTTTATTAAGCCACTAATTAATCATAAGTGACTAATCATGACTAACTCATCAACCATTCAAACATCAAGGCAACAAACTCATGCAGTTTGGAATTTGCCAGATTACAATGTAAAACTATCACTAAGGAAACTCGCCTCACAGAGCCTGGACCTCAACATTACTGCAACAGTCAGTAAACATTTGGACAGAAATCAGAATAATCAGCAAGTATCCAAAGACCTCTGAAATGATCTTCAGGAAGCCTGGAGAACTATTCCTGAAGACGACTTCAAGAAATGATAAAAACACTTGCCCAAGAATAAAAAGTAGCCATTCCAGGTTTTTGCCTCATAGGCTACGTTCACACTGCAGGCGAAAGCGCGTCAAATCCGACTTTTTTGACAATACCCGATCATGGTGTGACATCGTGAACGGCACAAATCCGATTTTCAAATTCGACCTGGGTCACTTTTGTATGTTGTGCTGAATCTGATACATATCTGTCTAAGGAGCTTGGAAAGAAAAGCGTCTGGACTTGTTTAAGTTGCTTGAAGACGTTTCACCTCTCCTCCGAGAAGCTTCTTGAGTTCTAAGGTCAAACAGCAGAGAGTCCCAGATTTAAACCTAGTGTGAGTTTCCCCCCAAAGAGGGACAAAAGGACCCCCTGATGATCCTCTAATCGCCTGAGCCAAGGTGTGAAAGCGAGTGTGGGTCACAATCAGCCAGAGTTTCGGGTGAGCTCATTGTGAAACCTGGCCCCACCTTATCATGTGATTTCCTGAGGTCAGATGGCCCAGGATGTGAGTGGGCGTTAAGGCGTCTGGGAAGGGATCTCAAAACTGGATTATAGATGGCAGACAGTTGGTGTCGTAAACCACCGCCTCTGTTCAAAGATGGTCGCTCACAGTGGACATAGATGCTTCTTTCACTCCTCTTTCAAACCATCTGTCCTCTCTGTCCAAAATGTGAACATTGGCATCCTCAAAAGAGTGACCTTTGACCTTTAGATGCAGATGGACTGCTGAGTCTTGTCCTGTGGAGGTGGTGTCGCATTAAATCCGTCTTTTACGTCACCGACACAAGACAGACACCAATTATCAGCACCCGAGAAAACATCGTGAACGCTTCCTGGCCATCCAGTGAAATTGTTGCGAAGACAACGTTGGAGAAATGCAAACATTTTCTTTGTACTGTATAATCTGCAGATTCTGACAGAAATCTGCAACTATCCTTTGAAGCACCGCTCCTCTAAAACAGCAATAAGGATCATTATTAGGCCAAATGTAAATAACAAAATAACTTTATAACTTAAAGCAAAATTGGGAAACGTAAAGTCCGAAACAAGTCTTTATATGAAGGGCCATCAGTCACACAATGCTGTTTGGTCTGGGTGCAAACAGAGCGCGTTGTGTGTGACGTCTTCTTTTGAGCATGCGGGCCGGTTTTACACTAGAGTGCGTTTGCTGTCACATTTTATTTGTAGTGTCAAGAAGCAGAGAAAAAAATCGGACTTGATCAAAGAATCGGAATAGATCACTAAGACCTGCAGAGTGAACGTAGCCATATACTGTATTTCCATGTATTTCACTTCACCTATTTCCCATTCTTCAAGCTAAATATAATGACATTGGTGGTAATGTAAAACCTTTTAACAGCACTGTATACTAAGAATAATCTTTCTTTAAAAGGCATAACCCTGCTCGTTACTGACCTTTCATCATTGATCTCAACATAATCATGGCCGCAACCTTCAGTTTTATTTCCCAGCGAGAACTTATTGAACAGAACCTTCAGAAATTTGTTGTTTGCAACCTGAAAAACAAAGTAAAAAACAAATGAAACAAATGAAACAGGAGTGTAAAATATTTAAAACATGATCAACTAATAAAAATAAATCCAAAAAATAGATTTTCTGATTTGTGCTTTTAATAAATTTAAAATGAGCAATGATGGAAAAATGTCATTGTCGTCGTCATCATCATCTATGGGGTTTATCTTTATAAATAATAATTATATTGTTTTGCTGAAGACTCAGTTGGTCAGTGTAAGAGAAAAGTTAGTTTGGTTCTAGGTCAGCTAACTGAAAAGTGTCATTTCAGTGGAGGGAATGAAATTCAGTTTGTGTTCAGGTTGGCAGTGAAGCATTTGCTCCTGGAGGCAGAATTTAAAGTTGCATACAATCACTAAATGTCCTGCAAATTATTAATTAAACAATAATCAAGCCAAAATGCAAGAGTGCATAGAAAAATAAGTACACTCCTATTAAGAGAGCGAGTACTCGAGTAATTGAGCATCATCCAGAGTGAGCGCCTCTATAAAAACAGGTGTTTTGGCAGTTTGCTGGTCTTTGCTGGTTGTTCAGGTGTCTGTTAACATGAGTCTGCTGGAGTGCGGTCGTGGGAACAAATAGGATGCTGTGCAGAAGCCTCGGTAAAATGAAGGCTCACCTCGATGTTCCACACACATGTGGTGCGAGGAGGGTAGTTGGACGGGAAGAACGGTGAAGAGATGGAGCCTTTCTCTCCGGTCAGCGTGCCGCCACAGTCTGAGGGACGCACAGTTCATACTGACATATTAGATCATCTACAAAGACTTTAGCTGCAGAACTAATAAAGTTTACGCCGAGATAGCATCCTTTAGATCTGACCTTTAACACAATTACTATTATTATTATGTACTGATTGAAAAATTATTACTGTAATCTCTGGGCTGGAAACATTAGGCAGTCTTAAGATTTCTGCTGCTGTTACGTTTTTTTCCCAACACACATTTAAGTCACACATTTCAAGTCTTTCATGCCCAGTGGAAATATTTCACAAAGACCTGACAGCTGTTCAGAAGAGGTTTGATTTACTTAGTGTAGTCTGAGGAATCGGAGAGTAGTTTGCTCTGAAGCCGGGGAAGTTTTTCTCCTCATCAGTGACCAGCATCAGCAGCATGACGTTTCCAGAGGAGATGAAGGACAGCGGCTGGTGAGGGTATCCACACTGTCTGAGCGGACAAGGGAGAGACAGAAAGAAACCTTTAGTGCTCCTGGGGCCGGGTGCATAACGCATGTGTCGGCACAAAAACGTTTTAATGCCTTTTCCCCAACACAAACTGGTGTTGTACGAGGCATGCCCTCTCCCTCCTCTGCGTATGCCTGACATGTCCCTCTGATTTCCTCATTCCGTATCCTGTCCAATTATGGTCACTCTGAAACAACTAAATATATATCTCCATATCTTTACATTCGTTCCATAGTCTCTGCCAATTTTTTAACCTGAGCCAGTGTTTCAGGGTAAACAATATTCAGGAACCTGGTTACTTTAGTCTGAACATCCCTTTGTGTTAAAAATGAGCAGCTATTAAAACACAGAATAAGAATATCAGCCTGTTTTGTCTTGTTTTCTCTGACGTAACTGACACTTTAAATTCTAGGAAGAGATCGTTCGTCTCACTCTGTCATAGCGCGTTTCTCTATGGGGACGAGCGAGTCGTAGATTTTGATGAAGTCTCGCTGACAGTCGTCCTCCAGGATCAAGTCATCAAAGTCGAGCTGGATTCGGTGTTGCGGGTCTGCCCGAAACTTCCACTGCAGGTAGGCGTTTGAAGGGTACGGAGAGTTTGGAAATCCCGGAGACTCAACGTGCCCAGAGTTTTCGATGTGGATGTCGATGCTTTTCCTCTCTGAAAATATGACGAGAAGAACATGTTTTAGATGAAGTATACCAGTTGTGAAACAAGCAACTTTAATTTTTTTGGAACATTTTAACCAGTCAAACTTTACATAGAGAATTACAGAAAGAAAAAGAAGTTCCCACCATGAAACTGGTTTATACCTGAAAGCTTGGTTTTGGTCAAGCGTGGATCTATAGCTGTAAACACAAAGATAAATGTGTTAGTAAACCACATATCAGTTCCTCATTACTAATTAAAACAACAATAATCATTTTTGCAGTTGTGAATAAACTTTACTCGATGTTTTTAACAAAACCTTGGTGGAAGAATTCAGAGCAGATGTAGCGTCAATATTTGAGAACAGACGTATCGTAGCGGGACGTCTTGATGTCTCACTGTCGTCATTGGAAACGAAAGCTTACTGCTTAGTTTTGCTGTACAAGCAGCAGTGCTGCAGTTTTTTGATCATTTGTGAATCGCAGTGAGACACAAGTAAGCTCCTGTCTGTCACCAAATGTTATAGTTATGATCATACATATACACCAGGACTCTTAGTACATATAACTATATATCCTCCAAGGGTTCATGCAGTTTCACCACTTTAGGAATCTATTCGCTCCTCAGTCTTTAACAGTGTCCAGCATCATGTTTGTATGAGACAAAGAAGCTTCTAGAAGATGTTTCCCCATAAGAAAAGATAAGAGCTGAGCTAAAGAATCCATTAACCATTAGAAGAAGAACCATTCATCGTTAAAATGTCTGCATGTAAGTTAAATATACTTGAATTTTTCCAAGAGTTGTCAAAGGCAGTGCTCCAGGTTTAAAGGGTCATATCAGAGCGTAGATTTTACTTTTCAGTGCAGGCAGATGAAGAACAGACATATGGAGAACAGCTGGTGGTTAAGTGCCCCTAGTGAATACAAAGCTAATAATAATTTGATGTAAAAAAAAAAGCTTGAAAATTGTTTTTGATGAACAACCTTGTAGAAAACTAATCTGTGAGCCGTCAAACCTTGTGACACGATGTCGTTGACACTCAGGGCGTCTGTGGGTTTCAGCAGGAATCGTCCTTTTCCGCCCTCCTGACTTCCTGCTGGAGGCTGCATAGAGTCGATGGCTTCATCCAGCGAGGCTTGCTGGGGTGGGGGGACATCAAACTCTGATTCGTAATAAGCCACAATGGTGTTCGGCCCTCTGTCGCCCTCACTGCACAACAGGACACACAGAGGATTTGTACAGGCTTCATTCAGTGCAACAGAGAAGCAACTGCGCATTACAGCTATGTACCAATCAGCCGCCTCAATAAAACAATCAGATTAGTACTTTGTAGGTCCTTTTGCTCTCTGAACTACCAGAGCGTGGACTGCACTTATTGCCTTTTTTTCTGACCCCTTAAAAGATCTTCATTGATATTCACTTTTCCCGTCACTGGTGATATTGTTGTGGCTGGCTGGTACACGCTGTCTCTTTCACAGTACCTGAAGGCCTGAACGGACGAATGATTGAAGTATCTGTCCAGCAATGAGTTTTTGGAGTACATCAGTTTGAGCTGAAGAGAAAAAGGTCACATTATGGCACCTATTACCTTTATGGCCTCAACAAATAGAGAAACACGTGACAGAGGAAGACACAGAGCAGAAGTGGTTAGAAGTAACATCAAGGTTACAACTCAGACTCGCAGCACACGATCATGTAGTGACGCAGAGTGTGCTGTAATGGATTTTGGGGAAGTAGGTCCTATTAAAAGGCCTGAAAAGATTAGTCTCACTGGAAGTGTAGGAGTGCTATCACCTCTGCCTGCTGATAGTGCTGACAGTCGTTGGAGGGCTCTATGTTAGAAATTTGTGTTTCTAAGTTGAGGTGATGTTGGTGAATGAAGACAGCTGCACTCCAAGATACCAATTATACACACACACACACACACACACACACACACACACACACACACACACACACACACACACACACACACACACACACACCACTATACATGCATCTGTATTTCAGATTGTTCTTGTATGTCTTCTAAATATTTATTTCTATCACAGAGCAAACCTGAAGGTCTCATGATGAATGTATAACACAGCATATATGGAAAATTCCCATGATGCTTTGGAACTGTCAGGTCTCACCTGTTTGCAGACCTGAGCAGCCAGGTTAGTGAACTCAGAACTGCCGGGCTCCTCATACTGTGGCAGGAATTGCTTGTTGTTGATTTCCATGGAGCCGATATAAATTCTCTTCATCTTCACATGCTGGGGCTCTGAAGACACACAGAGATGTTGCCAATATCTTTATACACAACATTCTGATCACAACTGTATATAATTGTTATGACAATTTTATGGGTGAGTTTCCCTTGTGGACTGGACCTCTCTCTCTTACAGGACAAATAACACTGCTACAGTTGTGAGAGGAAAGCTGGGGTAGTGTCTTCACTCATTAGTGAGACGTCCTGGCTTTGCCGAGGGTATTTTTATAGTGACAAACTCTTCTTTCCAATAAATGAAGATCTTCTAAATTAGCGAGACACCATTTCCTCTCCAACTTAGAGGTTATCTGCATCAAGCTGTGTAATTGAGATTTATATCAGGGAGTCAATTATTCTGAATTTGAAGCTTTTGTTTTCATAGGAGCCACAGTATCCAGAGTCATACGCAGCGAGGACGTAACACTATTAATGAGATAATCCAGTCCAGGTAGCTGCTCTGTTTCAATTAGACCTTACACCTGCCTGATATCCTGTCTGACATCAAGGCGCTCAGATATGTATTTTCAAATCCAACCCCCAGCATCAGGTTAGCTGAATGTAGTTTGATGAAGTCAGCTTACGGCAAAACAGCCCGACCAGCAATGCAATCACAGCCAGAACACCAATCACCAAGGCGACTCCTATCCCTGCCCCCTTCTTGTTGCATGACTTCTTCTCCACTTCCTTGGGATCTGGAGCCTGCAGAAATGCTTCCTCAACCTCATTGTCCTGCATACAGAGATAGTTGGAGAAGACAAAGTTGATCAATTTGTTCAGGACTGTACAAAATCTCAAAGTGGCCTCAACACTTTT
This sequence comes from Simochromis diagramma, assembly GCF_900408965.1. Taxonomy (NCBI): domain Eukaryota; kingdom Metazoa; phylum Chordata; class Actinopteri; order Cichliformes; family Cichlidae; genus Simochromis; species Simochromis diagramma. The sequence goes on along the minus strand of NW_024386785.1, from coordinate 2,074,472 downwards.
GTTTTGTTCAAGGCCAACGTTTGTTTTTATCTTTGTTTTTTTGTGTGTGTTTTTTACACAGTCTGGCGTGCAACGTTATCAGGTAGGAATAGCAGGTTAGTGGACAGCAGACTGTGGGCTATTTACTCGACTGCAGTATTGGATGGTGTTTTCCAGTGACAGCAGCACAGCGCTCGGTCTAAATTCAACAGTCCCCCAGCTTTTTGAAGATGCTGCTGTTCAGCATGGTTGTATTCACTACAGACTCTATATAAAAATGTAGAAGACGCACTGTGAGGTTTGAAGCCTGAACCAGCAGTTTGCAGTTTTTAAGGATTAAAATGTCCATATTGGACCACAGAGTGGACTCCTAACTTAATGGGAAACATAGTGACCTGAGTAAGTTATTATATCCATGTACATCACAGCCTGTCTAAGAATCCAGCCATCTTCTTTTGCTCATCCTTATTCAGGGCAGCTGGAGCCCATCCCAGCTCTTACACCCTTGACTGGTCCATTAACAATAGTCAGTAAAAGGCACCAAGCAAAATGGAGTGCTCCGTCTGACCCCTAATTTCAAGTATTAAAGTTAACAAAAAGAGGAGTTATAAAAACAGCTATTATGACAACTAGAAAACTAGCCCCACAGGGTAACCAGATTTTGTATAACAGATGTAAACGTGTTTATTTCTGTTGTATAGTTGTGCTCTTTAATACGGGAGTCTGTGGCGACTGACTTAGTATTTTGGCACCTGGTTCAACTGTGCTTCCTGTTTGCAGGTTAGTGACAGATACACAAGTTCATCCAAGTTCATCTCATGTAAATTTGACTTCTGTCAACTTGTTTTTTTTTCACAGGTTTTGTGTTTGTACAGCCACAGCTTTTCAGATTACTTTTCAAAACTGTCTGTTTTGTTCAACAAACATGTTTGATGCACATTTTACACAAAACTACAAAAAAGAGAAACGAGAGGCAGCACGTGCATATGTACCTCCATTTCTTCCCATCAGTCTTTAGCAAATATGCATACATTAGCTTTTTCCTCCTCTCATGTCACTGCTGACATTTTGAAAATAAAATGATCCAGCAGTGTGAATGGGAGAAAACATCTAGAACTATTAACTAGTGCTACAACAAAGTGGAGTCAGAATATACAGTGAGCACAGCAGACTGTAAGCACCAGGGACATCGCCCCAACCTGATACTTTAGTTCAAAGTTGATGATAAATTTGTGAAAAGGTGTTGCCTTCAGTTTTTAGTTGTACTTATGACTGTAAAGGCAGCAAATGAGGACACAGTGTGTTTTCCAATGCACTGTAAACCTGTTCAGCTGTGTCAAGCAGGGTGTTGCTGCACAGGAATGTCTCTATGACTGTTACGAAATGCCAGCGTTTTGTATCCTGGACACACCATTAGATCTCTAATAGTGCTTTAAAGAGCTGGTTGGTGCCTCATTATAGGGTGTGACATAAATGCTCTCCCTTCAAACAATCCAAAAAATCATTTGTCTCAAAGGCAAAATTGTGTGAAGCACAACCCTAACTAACCCTTCCACAAACCCTGACATAATGTGCACATCTAACCACAATGTGTGATTAACATTAATCTCTTTAATAAACTAGATATTACACGCTTACATAGAAGATCCAGAATTACTGACCAAACAAACACTGTTTGTCTTCAGAAGATAGAATTGATATCAGTATAGTTTTGCGCAGCTTTTCTACCAGGTTCTTGAATGAGCTCCAGCTCTATTCTGGATTTTTGAAGCCATTTGGTAAAGAGGTTAAGGTCAGTATTACTTTACTAATTAGTTACTACTTTCATGGGGGAAAATACTTTGTGAGCCTTATTTTTTTAATGTTACAACTGGCAAAGGGCAAGAAATAACCAATCTAGTCCAAATACTAATCACTCCACTGACGTCCACACACCTGCAGAAACACTGGTGGTGAGATAAGAGTTGTAAGGTTGCACACCCTGACGGTGCACACCCTGGACCGGGTGCCTAACAGTGGGGTTGTTTGTGCCCAGGTCACTGATCACAGGGGACCTTCAACTGTGTCCACAGATTATTTACTGACAGGTGTGGAGGAGGTGAAACCATCTACATTCTTTCGATGCCTGAGCAGTGTTTAGTCTACTTCTGGTTTCACATTAACAAACATACAAACACATTTACAGTGAAACTGTATAATGTTGCCACATTAATCAGGCACTGGAACATAACTGCTTTCTTTTGGGGTGGAAATTTGAGATTGATTGCTTCAATCCATCTCCATGTCGGTTTCTCAAGTTAAATGTTTGATCAGAAAATGTTAATCAGCTCATTATCATATAAAACACCAGAAATCAGAAAAGAACAAACGCTGATGTCGGTACCAGCTCTTTGATTATTAAAACTGAACCAGGCGCCGTTCTGTCATTTAAACAACTAATCAATAAAACCAAAATCCACCCTCAAAGAGTGAAAACATGCAGGTTCAATGCCAGAGGCGCGCCAGGTTTCAGTGGAGTTCAACAGAAACCAGTGCTCACATTACTCGAACAGATCGCACTTAAACCAATAAAACCCGCAGTGTGACGTGGGAACAGGTTCAGCCTGTGTAGTAAAGCTAATCCAGAAATCCTTCTGCACATTGTGCATATCAGTACGTTCATAATTCAGATATAAATCAATCATATTTATGTTTTTTAAAACCTGTTCCTGGTGTGACGTCACTGAGAGGTTACCATAACAGGTGTTGGACTTACCCGTCTGGGACGGAACTTTTGTCCTGAATCCAGGGAATCCATCAGTCCCTTTGACTTTTTCTTTTCTTTCGTTTTTTTCCCTCTTTTGTCGCTTATCGATTTTTCTCCAACACTAAAATCGCAGCGCGGTCATGGCGGCGACAGGTGAGCAGCGGCAGGTGTCTCTCTCCCTCTCTCTCTCTCCCTCTCTCTCTCGCTCTCTCTTCCCAGCTGAGCAGAAACGTAAACAGCTGTCTTCTTCTTCTTCTTCTTCTTCTTCTTTGGATTTTTGTCTTTTTCTGACAGGTTAGTTAAAGATGCTGTAGCCTGTTTCTGGGTCGGTGTCAGAGCGGGTTCTACAGCGAGAATGAGGAAACAGGGCAGGGCGGAGATCAATGGGGGGGCCAGAGAGGAGGAGACTGTGTGCTGCAGGTGGAGCACACACCTGTTACTTCACCTACAGACTTCCCATCAGCGTATGCACCTCGTATCTGGCTTCATTGCAGTTTTGACATAGTATTTATTTTATTTTATTCTATTCTATTGTTTTTGTTATTTTATGCTGCTCTTAACTTTGTGCCGTCCGCTTTCTGCCGTGACCAAGCACATTTCACAGTTGTGGGAGTAATAAAGGTTTATCTTATCTCATCTTTTATACAGTGTGTACAGTGTACCGTATTTATACAGCGCTAAAACAGCAATGCACTTTATTCTGCAGTATTCAACAGATCCTGCGTTATTATGATATTACATTAAATTCAATCCAATAATCAGATGATCTCCGATGTGCACGCAGCATTTCACTTCAAAATGAGGTATTAAAAACAAACCAGTTGTATGTACAGCAAGTAAAATGTTGTAATATGAATAAGGAACACTAGAGGTCAGTGTTTATTCAGGTCATGTCCCTGATACTGTGACACAAATGATGACGTCAAGAAAGCATTTTGGTCCTTTTCATTTATTCTGTCGCAGCCATTGTACAATGAACACATCTGGTGTGTGTCCCGTTTGCCTCCAGATGATTAAACCTGATTACTTTAACGCTGTTAGCGGGACAGTACTGCAGCTGGTAGAGTCTAAGCTACTCCTGATGGAAACTGCATCACAATAAAAATAAAAACAAAACAAAACATTTGATTCAAAACCAAAAGGAAAATCTGACATTTAAAATTAAATAAATCAAAAAATAGTTGCTGTTAAAGCTAAATTCATTTATTTGATCAATAAATGTAAAACATATTGTTGGGTTATTTATTCAGCCAATTATAAAAGGGACTAAATCATATTAATATACTGATGTAATAACCCTAAAGCAACCATTAATAAAAGTAATTCGGAGAAGTATTTTTTTAACTGTGATTTTAATGATTGTGTTATTTATATATTGCCTCCTCAAGTGCAGAGCCATCTGCAGGTGAAAATGTTGCTCTATTCCTCAGTTAATTAAGAGGCCAATTAAACTGCTAATCTATTGAAATTATGCTCATTAATTACAAATCACTGTACTGCTTATTCTATTTAAATTATGAAATAATTTTCATCATGTTTGTAAATGGAAACATTTTTCAAGCCGTTTTGAAAATGAAATATTGAATAATAATAATAATAATAATAATAATAATAATAATAAATATTATTAATATTAATTATTATTATTAACTGGGCATTTGTGGTTCCTATAGGCATCCTTCATTTATCAGATATGCAGAGTGGTCCACTGTGGGGACTCCTTGTGACAAGGGAGCAGCTGAAAACATGCCAACACTCCCGATTTTTCCGGGAGAATCCCGAATTTCAGTCCCCCCGTCAAATAGAAGTGTGAGATGGTCGAAAATTTACGCCAGCGTCCGGTTATATTTTAGACAGCAAGGAGCAGACGGTGACGTAATTCTGAAGGCTAGACCGTCCAATTTCACAGTCGCTTATTTCCGGTCTACCTGGCTTTCGGAGGACGCGGCCCACTTAGATCGCGAAGGCCAGGTCCTCAGGTGGACGCAGCCTCTGAATTTGGATACCCCGTTGTTGTGGCCGATAAATAAACATTGTAAAATTTAAGTGCTTTTGTACCCCCCCCCCCCCCCCCCCCCCAACAGCCCTTTTGAACGTCTCCCTAATTCTGAGGTCTCAAGGTTGGTAAGTATGGCTGAAAATATCTTCTTCAGTGATATTAAAAAAGATTTTTACTCAAAGAGTGTAAAGACATTGATAAAGAATTACATGTTTCAAGTTCAGCCTGCATCACCTGTGAAGTGCATAACTTGGAAAAAACCAGATCAAACCAGACAACAATCAACCACTTAATCGATCAGTTTAGCAAGGTGGCAAGAGTAGATCAATAACTAATGACTAAACAATATAAGGAGGCCATTATGAAGTCATTCTGTGATTAAAATCATGAAAATTACAATCAGATCAAATACAATGCTAATAGCATAAATCATCCATAAAAAACATAAAATCCTTAATGAGTAAGGAGAGAATACATGTTTTTTTTATATTATTTTTAATATAAAAAAAACATGTATTTTTTTTATTTTTAAAAATAATAAAAATACAGCGACAATATTACCCAGAGAGGTGGAGATGTTTTGAATTCAGTTAGGTTAACACACATAAGCACCACATTTAGTTTATTTATATGAGATTAAACTGAGTAATTAGGATATATACTTTGAGCAAACTACAACTATGTTGCTGTTTTTCACATATTTTTAATAGATACAGTACAGCACTATGTCTGCTCAGTCATGCTGCTCATGCACGAATTTCTAAGTGCTCCTAGTGGGAGTTGCAGCCTGCACAACACAACGCCCACTAGGAGCATTCATGCCTGCATAAACTACCCTTTGCCTTTAAGTCCCATTTCTATGACTCATTTAAGTCCTCTTCTAACTCTGTTGATGCCTCAGAGGTGTAAAATTGTCACTGTGCCTGTCGAGTTAGTCCTTAAAGATTTTTAATACCAAAACAATGTTTTGAGCTGTTGCAACCTGATAATAACTTTGGTCCTGCTTTTTCTAGAATTTGTGCATACTGGATTATTTATAGTTTATAAAACATTTGTTTGCAATTTTTACATCTGCAGAATCAAAGGCCAGCTGAGGTTAATATATTTAAATCTTATTAGAGATGCTGCCATTCAACTGAGCATCTTATCTTAATGTAACAGTTTAACTGTTAAAATACTGCATCTGATGCCTTGTAAATGTGCATGTCATCATTTTTGGTATTAGGGTCATTAAAAAAAAAGTTCAAAAAACGTCAACATCTGGTTCCATTTCCAGGAGGAATGTGTGTAATCCATAAGCTTCTACACTCCAGTCTTCTGTTTTATCCAGCTGCGGTATTTGGTAACCCGAGTGTAGACGCCGGGTGCGTATATGCGAGCGCAGCCTTTGCCCCAGCTCGTCACACCTGCCAGGAAAAAACGCCCGCGGGAGTTGGCGACAGACAGGGGCCCGCCGGAGTCACCCTGAGAGAGAGCAGAACATTACAATCAACTATTGCTGTGAAATATCTGCGACTGAGCTGAGTCCCAAGAAGCATCACATTACAAACAATTTTGAAATCCACTGTATTCTTAATATTCTGTTTTTTGATATTGTCAATGTGTTTATACAAAATGCTATTGTATTTAATCAGTGCTGAAGCAACAGTCACCCCAATGCACTTTATACTGTATTATTCAACAGATCCTACATTATTATAATAGTCAGCTTTAGCTTTTGGGTGCTACTACAGGTGCCTTTGACGGTGCAAAACGTTTCGTCGACATTGTTGTGTTTGTTGGGTAGAAAACTTACAGTACAGCACTTCAGAGTCACACTGCTAGTGATTGAAGGCTTATGTATATTTGACCAGCTGAACGCATTCTGTACTGTACAGGAGACACGGCACGAGATTGATTGACAGTGGCCTACGGCCAATCAGGACATACAACACAATGCGCTGTAAAAAAAAAAAAAAAAATCAGCGAAACAGTGAGGCCACGTAAGGTGAACCTCGTTATGGTGAGGGACCACTGTACTGAAAACAAACCAGTTGTATCTGTTGTAAAATGTGCCAGGACTATGTGATGTAATACGAATAAGAAACACTAGAGGTCACTGTTTAATCAGTTCATTCCCTTTATACATGTCATGTCCCTGATACTGTGACACAGAAGCTCACATGAAGAAAGGATTCAAGAAAGCATAGCTATCGTTTAACAATGAACACATGTGGTCGTTTCCTGTTTTTCTCCAGATGATCAAACAAAAAACTTAAAATTAAATAAATAAATAACAATAGTTGCCGTTAAAGCTAAATTCATTTATTATGTTTCATATACATACATTGGTTGCTTCTACTGTGTAAGTTTCCCTTAAGTTGCAACGTCTGGTGCCGAAAACCTTTATACCATTTATTAGTAATTACCTTTGCAGACTGGTCTTAAAAATAATCAGAAGTTATTGTGAGCTGCATAACCCACCCAGTGGATTTTTTTAAGGTTTAAAGTTTTAGGCATGGCCCCCTTAACAGCACAGGCAGCTTCACTAGGCTCTACATCATCAAATGGACTCATCTGTGATCATATAGCTGTGTGGTACCACACTCCCAATACAGTTTACTTCTGCTATATTATTTTTAACCTGTTTAGCATAGCATGTAGCTATGTGGAGCCTTATGGACTTAGCTTGCTAACCAAGCTAGCACTACCTACTCTCTTCATGCACTTCCTACACTCTTCCAAACATGGTCACTTTTGGCTCCAGAAAATCACATATTTGAGAGCTATGAAGCTAACACTGAGGCTGATGAGTAGCTCACAAACCAGTAGGTGGCAGTGAAGTGGCTGTATGCATCTTTTATATACAGTCTATAGGTTCCTCTTTGAACTAAGCACCGTTGTTTAGTAAATTCATCAAACAAATGCAGCTGTAAAAACCAAAACAGCAGCAAAGTACTTCACCTTTCCTCTCACTATTACAAGCGTGTGTGAATTATCTGTACCTTACAGGTGTCCACGCCTCCTGAAAGGACTCCAGCACACAGCATGTTACCTGTGACCCTGTAATTCAGTAGAATATTACACAGCCAGCTGTTGATGATCTTAACTTCCGCCTTCTGGAGGATGGCCGTCGCGGTACCTGACAGACAACAAAGTCGTGTTCTATAAAGCTTGTTGATGAATGACAAAGCAATTCACTACTGTTTGATCCTGTTTATGCTGTTCTAAAGGCAGCACATAAATCCTAATTTCAAAGTGGGGTTTATAATCAATCATAGCTTCTAACAAGTTGCTAAAACCTTGAACTCATTTGGTCACCCTCTATTCTTTACTCAAGTCAAGAAAACCTTGCTTCCAGTGGTACAAACTTTTGAGTAAGAAATACAGGCTAGGCAAACACATTTATAGGCAGCTGTAAAACAAATATGATGTCAACACAAGCTCAAGCTAGAATAATTACTCTTCTGACCCTGTCTGTTGCTAGGTCAGGTTTTTTAGCATGCTGTATTGCTCCTGAGGTGGATTCCTCAAGTGATAGATGACAAGCCTTCCCACCTTGACGGATTTTCCCTCGTTTTCCACTTGAGGATCTGATGTACCTTGTGGTATTGTAGGCCTGTATCACCCACACGTTCACACACAGTTGGTTATACATAAGACCACTGACTGACATTTTCTCAGTTCCAATTTTTGGACTATACCCCTTGGACAAGTTTTATTTGGGACTGTCAATAATAAGAAAATATTCTCCACATTTGAAAGGTGTGTGAGATCTTCCTTTGAATGGACACTGAATTTGAGAAATCTGTTTTCTATAACAGTTTAGGATTCAGGTTACCAGTGTGCACCCAACATTGAGAACTGAGAGCTAAGACTTGGCCAAGTCTTTATATTAGTAGTTTTATGTGCTTTTACCTTTATTTATTTATTTTTATTTCTTTCTTTAGTGACGGTTACAAATCATCTTCTTATGGCCTCTGACAGTGGACTCATCTCTGTGCTTGTCCTGCTAGACCTCAGTGCAGTGTTTGATACTGTCGACCATAATATTCTGTTAGAGCGATTAGAACATGCTGTAGGTATTACAGGTACTGTGCTGCAGTGGTTTGTATCATATCTATCTAATAGACTCCAGTTTGTGCATGTAAATGGAGAGTCCTCTTCACACACTGAGGTTAATTATGGAGTTCCACAGGGTTCAGTGCTAGGACCAATTCTGTTTACAAGCTTCCCTTTGGTAATATCAGAAGACATAGCATACATTTTCACTGCTATGCTGATGACACCCAGCTCTATCTGTCCATGAAGCCAGATAACACACACCAATGAGTTAAACTGCAGGAATGTCTTAAAGACATAAAGACCTGGATGGCCGCTAATTTTCTGCTTCTTAATTCAGATCAAACTGAGGTTATTGTACTCGGCCCTGAACATCTTAGAAATATGGTATCTAACCAGATTCTTACTCTGGATGGCATTACCTTGGCCTCCAGTAACACTGTGAGGAACCTTGGAGTCATTTTTGACCAGGACATGTCCTTCAATGCACATATTAAACAAATATGTAAAACTGCTTTCTTCCATTTGCGCAACATCTCTAAAGTTAGAAATATCCTGTCTCAGAGTGACGCTGAAAAACTAGTTCATGCATTTATTACTTCCAGGCTGGACGACTGTAATTCATTATTATCAGGATGTCCTAAAAGCTCCCTGAAAAGCCTTCAGCTAATCCAAAATGCTGCAGCAAGAGTCCTGACAGGGACTAGAAAGAGAGCAGATTTCTCCTGTTTTGGCTTCCTGTTAAATCCAGAATTGAATTCAAAATCCTGCTCCTCACATACAAGGTCTTAAATAATCAGGCCCCATCTTATCTTAATGACCTTGTAGTACCATATCACCCTATTAGAGCACTTCGCTCTCGCTCTGCAGGCTTACTTGTTGTTCCTAGAGTATTTAAAAGTAGAATGGGAGGCAGAGCCTTCAGTTTTCAGGCCCCTCTTCTGTGGAACCAGCTTCCAGTTTGGATTCAGGAGACAGACACTATCTCTACTTTCAAGATTAGGCTTCAAACTTTCCTTTTTGCTAAAGCATATAGTTAGGGCTGGACCAGGTGACCCTGAATCCTCCCTTAGTTATGCTGCAATAGACGTAGGCTGCCTGGGATTCCATTGAGTTTTTCCTTTCCAGTCATCTTTCTCACTCACTATGTGTTAACAGACCTCTATGCTGAATCACACTTGTTATTAGTCTCTGTCTCTCTTCCACAGCATGTCTTTATCCTGTCTTCTTTCTCTCACCCCAACCAATCACAGCAGATGGCCCCGCCCCTCCCTGAGCCTGGTTCTGCTGGAGGTTTCTTCCTGTTTAAAGGGAGTTTTTCCTTCCCACTGTTGCCAAAGTGCTGCTCATAGGGGGTCATATGATTGTTGGTTTTTTTCTCTGTATGTAGGGTCTACCTTACAATCTAAAGCACCTTGACGCGACTTTTATTTTGATATGTAAATCAAATTGAATTGAATTTTTTCCACACTTGTGTAAAGTGCCTTATCCCTGTGGTTGTCAAAACTTATGGTTCGCTAAAGGCAGCTGGTTCTTTTCAGTCACATTCCTGTCTCTGTCTCACTTAAACACACCCCTGTGCTCCTATAGTTGAACCTATTGGCCCATTAATATAATCTATTCAGTAATTCCCCTTACTGTGTTACATTGTCATCACCTTCCAGTGTAGAAAGATATTAACTTTGACACAGTGTTTCAGTACTTCTTTATTCTCATCTCACCTCCCTGCAGGGTAGTCCCCCAGCCAGTGATCCAAGCCTCTTGGCCTGATGGGAAGAAGTAGGTGGAGGAAGGCAGGCAGATGGGTCTGATGTGCTGGGTTAGGCTGACTCTGGTGTCCAGCTCCATCAGCGCAATGTCACTGTCTTCATTGTATCTGTTGTAGTACCTGTGAGTGATGATCTGCTTCACACCCCTCTTTACTGTCCACTCATTGGTCTGGTTCTGCACTTGCAATCCCAGGAAAGCCTCCCATTTGTGAGCCTGAGACAGCCTGCACCATGAAAACAGTCAGGGCTGTAAACAAATGCTTTAATTGCAATTGTAATGTAATTACACTTCAAAATGAAGATGGTTCAAAAATATTAAACAAGGATTAATGCTGAGAAAAGACATGCAGTATTTAATAATGACGCAGTAAACTATCTTTTGCCTTCATTAAGTCACATTTGTTTGATTTAAATTCTCTTGTAATTTTGTTGATGTCTCTACTTTCTAAAATTGTCACTGTAACTAACTGACTAAATTCTTAGTTTTTAACACCAAAACAATGTTTGGAGCTGTTGCAGCTTCATAGTAAACTGACATAAAGCTTGCTTTCAAAAAAAAAAAAAGATTTTTAGACACAAAGAACTTTTTGAAGCATGAATAATAATAACCACTGCAGTCAAAAAGAGAGCCTGACGAGCCCAGCTGTAAGTAAGCTATTAAGACTCGACTGTACACCGTGTTCGTGTTTTCCTCTGAAACAATAAGCTCCGTTGGAGCAGCCTTTCAACACCTCTCTCTGTTTCTTGCTAGCAAACTTGACCCAGACAGTAAAGCTAGTTTTCGGCTACGAGCCGACACGAACCCGAAGTATTAGCCAGAGGTCCCTTTACTACGGTTCAGAGTCGCGGACGTGGCCGAGGTAACAAAAGAGTACAAACAAAAAGAAAACTATTTTCACTAGCTGTCAAAAATGAATGTGTACACTTATGTCTGCATTTTTATTTTGTTAAATACAAACAAATATAGTAGAAGTGCTGACATGTGTCTGGCCAGAAAGAGAGGACCAAATTATTTATTCGGTAGTTTAATGAAAGGCTTCAGTTGCAGTTTTGTTTTGTTATATAATATTTGAAATAGCACCCTGAAATCAAACAAACACTACATTTTAGGAAATATTTGTGAGTGTTTTCTTGTTTGTTTGTACTACTTGAACACTGAAGTGGCCCTCCAATGAGATGATGGTGCCAGCAGTGGCCCGCGGCTGATTTTAGTTTGAAACCCCTGCTTTAAAGGAATTTGAATCCTGGTGCCGAGGGAGGGGCCTTCCATATCCTGTGGAGTGGGAGGGGTACAGACTGGAGGAGCATCCCCAGGCTGCCACCTTGTATAAAGTGATGCCTACAGACTTCCATTGTGAGCATGTGCGGCTTCCAGGAGGTTCCCATTAAGGGCAGAAGAAGAAGGGGTGGGGAGGTGGGGTGCACTGCTATGGTCCCGCCTTCTCTCCAAGCATCTTGCCACACTCTGCCTCTTTCTCTTTTCACTCTGTTGTTTGTTTTGGTGTCTGTGTTCATGCGAGTACTCTGCCTGGGTTCCCGCCCTGCACACCTGAGGAACATCACCCACCTAGTGCTGATGAGCTGTTGCTGCGACCTCTTTGCTGGATCGTTGACCTACCTCGTTAGTGACTTTCCCAGTGTCTCATCCCTGGTGTATAGTGAGAGAGTGTTCCTACGTCTGAGAGAGAGCTTTTATTGTGAACTGGATGTGTGAGCCTTCCCTCTATGTCCACGGAGCCTTTGGATAACAATCCCCTGTGTCTGTGCTTTTTGGATTAAGTGACTGTAAAATAAATCCTTTGAAGTTTTAAGAAAGAAGCAAGTCCCATGTCTCGAGTTGGATGTGACAAAAAGTTTTACATTTACAACAAGAAAGAGCAGGTGAGGTGGCTACTAGTTTTCAGTTCAATTCAACTGTGACACATTTGTAAAACCAAACCACAACAACAGTTGCTTCAGAGCACCACGTTGTGAGGTAAAGACCCAATAATAATCAAGAAAAAATCCCAAACAGTGAGACAACTCAGTATCATTTGGTGACAATGGTAAGAAAAAACTCCATTTTAATAGGAAGAAACCTCAGGCAGAAACAGCCTCGGGGAGGGGCGGGGCCACTAGGAAAAAGGCGTAAGCCTGCAGTCTGTGAACGAAGTGCTCTATTGCAGTGATATGATACTATGGGCAGTAGATGGGGTCTCATTATTCAAGGTCTTTTATGTAATGAGAAAGATTTTAAATTTAATTCTGGATTTAACAAGGATCCGATGAGTGAGAAACATGCTCTCTCTTTTCTAGTCCTTGTCAGTACTTTCGTTGCTGCACTTTGGATCAACTGAAGTTTTTTCAAAGTGGGGCATTTATGTCCAGCACATCCCACAGATGCTAGATCATTAATCCCCCACTGTTCCTTCCTTGGACCATTATAGGTATGTGGCGAGTTTCCTGCTGCAGGCGCAATGGACGCACCTGCGTGGCATCTACAAACCACGCCCCGCCACAAGGTACATAGTGACCACTGCAGACTGGGAACTACAGGAGAGACAGTTTTGGAGATGCTCTGACGCAGTCACCTAGCCATCACAATTTGGCCCTTGACAAATTTGCTCAAATCCTTACACTTTACAACATTTGCAGCAATATTTATCACTTAAAATAGAGCTCCTACTTGTAAACTGTAGTGTCTTGGACGCAGTGGGCAGCAGTCAGCAGCCAGCGGTCACTCAGCACAGAGGCTCCACACATGTGTCCTAGCCCCTTGAAGTGGAGGCTCACCTGCCAGGGCCACTCGCCCACATTAGCTCCCCGACCCCCCACAATACGAGTGCTACTGTACAAACTTGTACCGCAATCTGAAAGCAAACACAGATCTTAATACACTAGAAAAATCACACTGCAACCATCTGTGGGTGAGTGTGTGGTAAACGTACCACAGTTAGCCTCGTCAGAGCCGTCCTCACAGTCCTGCTCTCCATCACACTCTGGGTTCAGTTTACTGATGCAGAGTCCATTACTGCAGTGGAAGGTGAACGCTGAGCACACCACTGAAGCTAAATGAAAGGAGACACACATGATATCAGTCTCTAAGAAAATTCTAATACAAAGGCATCTTTTAGGTCAAAATATCAATTAAAATGTTTTTTTCATGAAATCTAATCTTAATTTTTAGTATCTCCAAATCATTTATGTTAGCTTAAAGTTTTGTCATTCTTCACATTCATCAGGCCAGTGTTTCCCAACCACTGCTCTGGTGTTATTTATTTAAAATTATTTAATTTTAATTAACTGGCGCAAAAAATACAATTTAATGATTACAGCAAATAATAAAATCATTGTTGGGCATCTGTGCTTTCAATGCAGTGACTGGTAGAGTAATTACTCTTTCATGTCAGTAGGTGGCAGTGGGTAGCGAAAAGTGAGCTTGCTAAGTTAAGACAATAGAATTAGTGATGCATGTGGTACGTGGCAGTTGGAAGACATACAACAAAGCTGAATAAATATTTGAAAGGAAAAATTGCAGACTCCAAACTGGGGCCTGGACAACATTCTAGTCCAGAAGAGCCGAGTATGAGTGGTGGTCAAAAGAAAGCAAAAAACGGTGGGCTCGAGGCAGTACAGCGAAAGTTATCTTTTGTTTGGATTTACTTTCACTGGAGATCCAACTGCACCAATTCTATTATGTTTGTGTGGGGGAACGCTCTCAAACAGTGCCATGGTCCTAAGCAAGGTTAAACACCATCTGCACACAAAGCATCCCTCACTTCAAAACAAGGACGCAGACTATGTTGTTTGCCTGCGTGAACATGCTGAGAAACAGGTAACTTTAATGAGAAAAAACACAAAGGTGTCTGAAAGAGCTCTCAAGGCTCTCAGATAGCACTTGTGTTATATGAGAGATCTCAGATAACACAATTGCCAGACTTTCTAAAAACTAAAAACAGAGCGCGATTAAGAGCTGTTGAGGAAGAGCTTCATGTTTGCTTTTCTTCAATTCCTGCCAGAGTGTCATCTTTGTGTTCTGCTAAACAGGCCCAGGTTTCACACTCAGTGTAAAAAGATCAAGAGACTAACTTGCCATTATGTGTACTGTATTAGGCTAGAATGTGTCATTTTGGAACAGGTTTGGTTGGTGGTGAGCCGTGGGATATTTGTAATCTATAAAATGTGCCGTGACTCAAAAAAGGTTGAAAAACACTGCATCAGACACCCGTCTTTTCCACGACAGATGCAGATCCTATTTTTGCATCAATATTGCCCATTCACCAACAAAACTTTTCACTTTTCAAAAACTATTTGAAACGTGTTTTTTTCTATCAGACCTTTGACCCAAAGCTCCTTTGAAAAAGCCAATTTCATTACAATGCCACAGCTTAGGCTGGTCTCATTTCCAGAAAGCTCTGAGTACATATGGAAGTTAATAAATCACAACAAAAATTTCTGGCACAACTTCACGTGCTTCCAAGGTGCATGGAGAGGATGAAAAAAATCACAATGCGGGGACTCCAGCAACACTTAAAGGGAAGAGGAACAAATTTATTGACTGACCAACACGTTTTGGCTTTTAAGACAGGTGGAGATTATGTGTGTTCCCCCCATCAATAGAATAGAATAGAATAGAATTCAACTTTATTGTCATTGCACATGTCACCAGTACAACGCAATGGAATGCAGTTTGCATCCATCCAGAAATGCTTTAGCCATAATATAGATATATTACAAAATATATATTAGCAATAATATAGGTATATAGATATATTACAGAAATGGGTCTGTTATGGGTTTGTTACAATGTACACGGTATGAAGGTATGTTATGAATATGCTATAACTATAAGTATGTACAGGCTGTAGTTGGTATACAAGCTATGTACAGGCTATGAACAGGATATAAATATGAAACTATACATAAATATTAAATATAAAGCTATACAGAAATATGCAAGTTATAAACAGTTATAAACAGCTGTAGAATTATAATGATCTAGTCCAGTATTTACTTGGGCGTGACTTAACCAATTAACCAATACCAACCTGTTATATGTCAGCTGGTTTATCTATGAAGATGTGATTGGTTAATTTAATTTTTTTTTCAGTTTCCTGCCTTTTATTTAAGCAAACTTCTACTATGTGTTACTTTGACCCTGATGAAGGCCACAAGCCAAAACGTGTTGGACAGTCAAAAAAGTTGTTCCTCTTCCCTTTAAGTGTTGCTGGAGTCCCTGCATTGCATACATGTGGAAGTTAAAGTGAAACCAGTCATTTCTTGCACAAAATATTAGGGGCTAACTTTAACTCTTTTTAAACGTTAGACAAAGAGATGTTTGATGGACTTACTGCAGTTGATTTCATCGCTGTTGTCACCACAATCGTCCCAGCTATCACATTGAGAAGTATTGCTGACGCACCTGTTATTGTTGCACTGGAACATTCCTGGACAAGCTGATAAGACAAACACAAAATCAGTTCATCTATTTACCTGATTCAGAAAATATGTTAGTCTTACAAGACATGTAGATCAAGTCGATCAAGTAAATCAAGCTTTTGTTTTCCGCTCTCATGCTGACCTCCCATAAGGAGCCCAGTATGAGTAGATGTCTCTTTTTGCCCTCCTCCACTTGGTCATTGTATTGTACATTTCAATCTTTTTTTCCAAATTACCACCTGTCTCTGACCTGTCTTCCCACGTCATGTCTTTGCTATGTATGTATGGTCACGGGCAGAGATGGTCAGTAACGCGTTACTTGTAACAGTGACAGTGCGACGTTCGTGACAACAGCTGTGTGCAGATCAACAGTGGATCATATATCGAGTGCAGAGAGAGTATGAGCGTGCAGCGTTTAAAGCGTGGAAGTACTGACTTTACTTTGAGTTTGATTCCATAAAAAGTGACAAAAACATTAGTGTCCACTGTGCGTGGGAAGAAAACTTCTTTTTACAGCGAAAAAAACCCCTAAACTTCCAAACAAGCACCGAGTAGCTACGACCTAATGGGAAACTCACAGAGAAACTCGCGGATTCTTCCACTGACCGCGGCACACCTGCACCAGGGTAAACCTCCGCCTGCCCCACTCCTGCTTTACAGGTGAAAATAGAGCAACAGGACCGCTGAGTCTTTGACTTTATTTATTTTCTGCTGTGTTTTACTTGCATCTATTTGAAAGACTGAGTGTAAACACAAAAAATATTTTATTTTATGTGCTGGAATGTGCAGAAAATAGGTTTAAATGTTAAACACATTTCTTCCAGTCAGAGAATGTTGCAGATAATTAAATTTTTGCTTGATGCATAAAGTTTAAAAAGATTAAAACTAATAAAACAAGTTTTAAAAAGAGACTTTTCCATTTGATCACATTTTGTATGATGGATTATGCAGAAAAAGTAGAATTGGGCTGAAAGATCTATCGCTTTATCACCTATACAGGTTGTAAATCATGTTTTTAAAAAGTAACTAAGTAACTAAGTAATTAATTACTTTTGAAAATAAGTAATCAGTAAAGTAACGGGATTACCTTTTGGGGGAAGTAATCAGTAATTAGTTACTGATTACTTTTTTCAAGTAACTTGACCAACACTGGTCACGGGTCTGTGCGTGTGTGTGTGTGGGGGGGGATCCAATTTTGATGCAGGTGTAAACATTGCATGTAACAAATAAAAGGCTTGATTGATTAAACTTTACAAAAAGACAAGTTTGATGAACTCACTGCAGTTGATTTCATCGCTGTTGTCACCACAATCGTCCCAGCCATTACAGTGAGAAGTATTGCTGACGCACTTGTTGTTGTTGCACTGGAACATTCCTGTACAAGCTGAAAAGTCAAACAAAAAATCAGTTTATCTATTTATCTGGTTCAGAAAATGCGTTAGTCTTTCGTGTAATCACTTATTTAAAAAAGAAAAAAAATCTTCTTAGTGATCGTTTGGGTTGAAGTCGTTACTCATCAGTGAAACCCTGGTTTATACATAGAATGAGTTAAACTAAGTGTTGATTATGTTGTTTGTTGCTTTTGATGGTGAGCACTATACTTTACATATATATTTATCTCAGTAAGTACAAATAATGGATTGCATTTATATAGCGCTTTTCGGGGCCCTCAAAGCGCTTTACAATTGCACTATTCATTCACACACTGGTGGAGGCAGCTACAGTTGTAGCCACAGCTGCCCTGGGGCAGACTGACAGAAGCGAGGCTGCCATATCGCGCCATCCGCCCCTCTGGCCATCACCAGTAGGTGGTAGGTGAAGTGTCTTACCCAAGGACACAACGACTGAGACTGTCCGAGCCGGGGCTCGAACTGGCAACCTTCCGGTTACAAGACGAACTGCCAACTCTTTGAGCCACGATCGCCCAAAGCAGAATAGTTTCAATTTCTGCTGGTCTTGATACAGTTTTCTTTATCTGTGTTGTCGCCATAGAGATCCAACCCATGACACAGGCATTATTTTGGTTTATATGGACTTTTTTAATATTGTATCTTAGAAGTATCTAAGCTGACACTCCAAAAGATGGGATAGTAAAGAACGGACTTAGATAGACTGAGTGTGACTGCCAGTTCTTCTTAAAAAATTTCTAGTTGAGATTTAGTCCACATTTGCTGCTAAACCTTCTTTTTAGACTTCACAAAAAGAGAAGTTTGATGGACTCACTGCAGTTGATTTCATCACTGTTGTCCCCACAATCGTCCCAGCCGTCACATTGAGAAGTCTTGCTGACGCACCTGCTATTGTTGCACTGGAACATTCCTGTACAATCTAAAAAGACAAAAAAAATCAGTTTATCTATTTACCTGGTTCAGAAAATCTGTTACTTTTTCATGTAAACATTCATTTTAAAAAGAAAAAAAAAATCATCTTAGCGATCACTTGGGTTGAAGTCAGTACTCATCAGTGAAATCCTGCTTGAGATGTGGAACAAGTCAAAACTTAAACTTAGTAGTCATTATGTTGTTTTTTGCTTTTGACAGTGACCGTTATACTGTAGATGCATATTTATCTCAGTAAAAAACAAATCCACATTTGGTGCTAAACCTTCTTTAACTCTTTTTAGACTTTAGACAATGAGATGTTTGATGGACTCACTGCAGTTGATTTCATCGCTGTTGTCACCACAATCGTCCCAGCCGTCACACCGAGAAGTCTTGCTGACGCACCTGCTATTGTTGCACTGGAACATTCCTGTACAAGCTGAAAAGACTAACAAAAAATCGGTTCATCTTTTTACCTGGTTCAGAAAATGCGTTAGTTTTACAGATAATTATTTATTTTTTTAAAAAAAAGAAGAAGAAAAGAAAAAAAATATTCTTAGGGATCAGTTGGTTTGAAGTCAGTACACAGTGAAACCCTGGTTGACACATAGAATGAGTCAAATGAAGTTTAACTTAACGGTCACCATGTTGTTGGCTGCTTCTTTAACTATTTTTAGACTTTAGACAATGAGATGTTTGATGGACTCACTGCAGTTGATTTCATCGCTGTTGTCCCCACAATCGTCCCAGCCGTCACACTGAGAAGTATTGCTGACGCACCTGCTATTGTTGCACTGGAACATTCCTGTACAAGCTGAAAAGACAAACAAAAAATCGGTTCATCTATTTACCTGGTTCAGAAAATGTCTTTGTCTTTCAGGTAATCATTTATTTAACAAATCAATTCTTAGCGATCATTTGGTTGAAGTCAGTACTCATCAGTGTAACCCTGGTTGACATGTAGAGCAAGTCAAATGGAGTTAAAATTAGTAGTCATTATGTTGTTGCTTTTGATGGTGACCCTTATACTATACATATACTCAGTAAGTACAAAGCAAAATAGTTTCAATTTCTGCTGGTCTTGATATAGTTTACTTTATCTGTGTTGTTGCCATTGTCATCCATCCCATGACACGGGCATATTTTTGGTTTATATGGACCTTTTTCCACCCCAGGCAGACACTGGGATGTGTGTGATAGTGAAGAATATACTTAGATAGACTGAGTGCGACTGCCAGTTCTTCTGAGACAGTTGAGATTTAATCCACATTTAGTGCTAAACCAATTGTGAACTCTTTTTAGACTTCACAAAAAGAAATGTCTGATGAACTCACTGCAGCTGATTTCATCGCTGTTGTCACCACAATGGTCCCAGCCGTCACATTGAAAACTCTTGCTGACGCACTTGTTGTTGTTGCACTGGAACTTTCCCGGACAAGCTGATGAGTCAAACACAAATTGGTTTATCTATTTACCTGGTTCAAAAAATGTGTTAGTCTTTCGTGTAATCACTTATTTACAAAAGAAAAAAAAATCATCTTAGCGATGATTTGGGTTGAAGGCAGTACTCATCAGTGAAACCCTGGTTGACACGTAGAATGAGTCAAACTTATGTAATTTTGTTGTTTGTTGGCTGCTTTTGATGGTGACCGTTGTACTATATATTTTTTTATCAGTAAGTACAAAGGAGAACAGTTTCAATTTCTGCTGGTCTCACTACATTTTTCTTCATCTGTGTTGTCGACATTGTCATCCAACCCATGGCACAGCCGTATTTCTAGTTAATACTGACCTTTTTAAAATTGTATCTTAGATGTATCGCACATTAAGCAGACACTGCAATGGGTGGGATAATGAAGAATGAACTGAACTGAATGAAAAAGAATGTACTTAAATAGACTGAGTGTGGCCGCTAGCTTTTTGAAGACCATTTCTAGCTGTGATTAAATTCACATTTGGTGTTAAACCTTCTTTAACTCTTTTTAGACTTTAGACAGTGAGATGTTTGATGGACTCACTGCAGTTGATCTCATCACTGTTGTCCCCACAATCATCCCAACCATCACATTGAGAAGTCTTGCTGACGCACTTGTTATTGCTGCACTGGAACATTCCTGGACAAGCTGATAAGACAAAAAAAAAAAAAAAAAAAATCAGTTAATCTATTTACCTGGTTTCTACCTACTTTAGAAATTGCTGCAGTCCTTCACTCAAACATTTTTTTTTAAAGACAAAAATATCTTAGCAATCAGTTGGGTTGAAGTCCACAATGAAATGCTGGGTGACACCTAAGAGGAGTTTGAGTTAAACTTAGTGGTCAGCATGTTGCTTGTTGATTTTGTTGAAGATCATTATATAGCATTACAGCACAAGGTGAGCAGACTGGACATTTAACTGTAGAGATATTGCGCAAATGCAAGAAGGTTACAAATCATCCTCTTATGGCCTCTGAGAATGGACTCATCTCTGTGCTTGTCCTTCTAGACCTCAGATCAGTGTTAGATACAAATGAATATCTGCTTTTCTCTGGTCTACGGAGCTTGGAAAGAAAAGCATCTGGATTTATTTAAGTTTCCTTATAGACTCTGCTAAATACCTTCAAAAAATTACTGTCTGTACTTTTCACATTTCACATGTGTGGCATATGGGCGATCGTGGCTCAAGAGTTGGCAGTTCGTCTTGTGATCGGAAGGTTGCTGGTTCGAGCCCCGGCTCGGACAGTCTCAGTCGTTGTGCCCTTGGGCAAGACACTTCACCTACCGCGTACTGGTGATGGCCAGAGGGGCCGATGGCGCAATATGGCAGCCTCGCTTCTGTCAGTCTGCCCCAGGGCAGCTGTGGCTACAACTGTAGCTGCCTCCACCAGTGTGTGAATGAATAGTGCAATTGTAAAGCGCTATATAAATGGAACCCGTTGTTATATGCATTTTCCTCACATATTCCCAGTGAAAATATTTGTTTTTAAAAAGAAAACAAACAAAACAATACAAATTTTATCTGAATTTACTTCGTTTAGCCAAAGGAATCTGGGAGTAGCTTGCTTCAAAACCAGGGAAGTTTTCCTTCTCATTTGTGACCAGCGTCAGTAACATGACGTTTCCAGAAGAGAAGAAGGACAATGACTTTTGAGGATTCCCACACTGTCTGAGAAAAGAACACAGAGACAGAAAGGTTAACCTTTAAAGAGCCTGTTTTATTTCTGATAACACACAGCAGGGATACCACAGTCCTGGGGCTGGATGCATAAAGGATGTGTGTGAACAAAATTCCTCTTCTTGAACATACACTGGAATTTATAGTAAAAGACTGGTGTTTTAAAAATACACAGCTATCCCATATAGTTTATACATGGTTTTGTTATGTTTTTTTATAATTGTCTTTTTACGTAAGTTAAACAGGAATTAAAGAAGTTTGCATTTAATTTCAAAACACATCTACGTCATTGTGAATGTTATAATTCCATCAATTAAAAAATTTGTGCATGTTTCATGCATCTGGCCTGCATGGTACATCTGTGCATCCCTATAATAAGGTGAAACGTCAAACACACAGAGGTCACCAAACGCAAGACCTTCAGTTAAGATGGACATACATAAATCTTTAAATGTCTTATTTTTTCTGACATAAAAACCCAAACATTCAGTCTACTCAGGCAACAAACAGAAACTTTGAAATAACTGACAGTTTAAATTCTGGGAGAGGAATTATTTGTCTCACTCTGTCAGAGCACGTTTCTCTATGGGAGCCAGTGAATCATAGGCTTTGATGAAGTCGCGCTGACAGTCGTCCTCCAAGATCAGAGTGTGAAAGTCGAGCTTAACTCGGTGGCCGGGTTCCGCCCGAAGCCTCCACTGGAAGTTGGCATTTGGAGGATAAGGATAGTCTGGAAACCCCGGAGAATGCACAATTCCACGATTCCTGACATGGATGTTGAAGAACTTCCTCTCTAAAAATATGTTAACAAAAGTAACATTGCATCATTGTTACTGTGCAACAGGATATGAAGGTCTTGTGCTTTGTAACATATTCACCTAAATAAATAGACTCTTTTACATTTTGAGGCAACTTAAATCTGTTTTAAATTTATTTTAACAAAATTTAAGCTTTACATTTAGAAATGCTTAAAGAAAACCCATTACTCACTAGTTAATTTGGACCTGGTCAAGCGTGGATCTATAACTGTAAACACAAAGATAAATGTATTAGTAAATCACATAGATAATAAACTTTGAAGTCCTAAACACCTCTCTGCTTCTTCTCTCCTCCTGTTAAAATTGTGGCCATTTGAAAAAATAAATAACTTGTAACCATTTTACAGATGTAACATTATCTACAGCTAATTTCACTGCCATTGGTAATTATTTAGAGTCTTTTTATTCAATTGATCTTTCTGAGTTAACTTCAGTAATTACTTCCTCCAAACCATCCCTACAAGACTGCTCAGGGAAGTCCTACCATTAATTAATGTTGATGAAAAGTTTCAGGTTTCAGAGCTCATCACAGCACAGAAACAGCTTTAGTGAAGGTTACAAATCATCCTCTTATGGCCTCTGACAGTCGGCTCATCTGTGTGGTTGTGCTAGACCTCAGTGCAGCGTTCGATACTGTTAACCATAAAATATTATTACCGTGATTAGAACATGCTGTAGGTATTACAGGTACTGTGCTGCAGTGGTTTGTATCATATCTATCTAATAGACTCCAGTTTGTGCATGTAAATGGAGAGTCCTCTTCACGCACTGAGGTTAGTTATGGAGTTCCACAGGGTTCAGTGCTAGGACCAATTCTGTTTACATTATACATGCTTCCCTTAGGCAGCATCATTAGAAGACATAGCATACATTTACACTGCTATGCAGATGGCACCCAGCTCTATCTGTCCATGAAGCCAGATAACACACACCAATGAGTTAAACTGCAGGAATGTCTTAAAGACATAAAGACCTGGATGGCCGCTAACTTTCCGCTTCTTAATTCAGATCAAACTGAGGTTATTGTACTCGGTCCTGAAAATCGTAGAAATATGGTCTCTAAGCAGATTCTTACTCTGGATGGCATTACTTTGGCCTCCAGTAACGCTGTGAGGAACCTTTTTTGACCAGGACATGTCCTTCAATGTGCATATCAAAAAATATCTAAGACTCCTTTATTTGCACAATATCTCTATTATTAATTCATTAAATCTCAAAGTGACGCTGAAAAACTAGTTCATGCATTTATTATTTCTAGGCCAGATGATTTTATCTTATAATCAGAAAGTCCTAAAAACTCCCTGAAAAGCCTTCAGCTAATCCAAAATGCTGCAGCAAGAGTCCTGACAGGGACTAGAAAGAGAGAGCAGATTTCTCCTATATTAGCTCCCTGTTAAATCTAGAATAAAATTGAAAACCCTGTCTTAAATAATCAGGCCCCATCGTATCTTAATGACCTTGTAGTACCATATCACCCTATTACAGCACTTTGCTCTCACACTGCAGGCCTACTTGTTGTTCCTAGAGTATTTAAAAGTAGAATGGGAGGCAGAGCCTTCAGTTTTCAGGCCCCTCTTCTGTGGAACCAGCTTCCAGTTTGGATTCAGGAGACAGACACTATCTCTACTTTCAAGATTAGGCTTCAAACTTTCCTTTTTGCTAAAGCATATAGTTAGGGCTGGACCAGGTGACCCTGAATCCTCCCTTAGTTATGCTGCAATATCTCTAAGCTCCTTCTATCTTCATCCACTCACCCTCAACCAGCTTAGGCCGATGGCCCCGCCCCTCCCTGAGCCTGGTTCTGCTGGAGGTTTCTTCCTGTAAATAGGGAGTTTTCCTTTCCCACTGTCAACAAACCATTTGCTCATAGGGGGTCATATGATTGTTGGGGTTTTCTTTGTTTTCTCTGTTTTATTTTAGGTCCTTACCTTACAATATAAAGTGTCTTGAGGCGATTGTTGTGCATTAAATGAAATTGAATTTAACTGAAGTGAATATCAGCCCTTCATTAAAATGTCATCATGTTTATATAAGCACAACACAATTTGACAGGCCAGGAAAACATTGACTGTGACAGAAGTTATAAGTGTAAGAACTTTTACCCCACCAGTAGTAAAATCACAGTCTAATGTGGATGGAAAGATGGCGCTGTCTAGTCCATGTGACACTGCCAGTATTTCACCTGCTAATATACTGCATACAACCTTCTTGACTCTCACAACCATGCAAGGGGTGAGAACTTTCCACCTCACCCCATTAAGTTAATAAGGTGTCCTCGCTGAGTGCTCTTGTCTGAGGCTCCACTAAACACAATTAACTTCCAGGCACATATACTGCCTAAGTGCTGTAAGTGCAAAACAAACATTGCAGTTTACTGAGTATATAGCATGCTTCATGCAAAGTGTACACAGTCTCATTTTTTTTACGTAGTTGCTTGCGTCAAACTTTACATCTATCAAATTTAGTAGTTTTACTAATTTACTAGGAGGCATTAGTAGGCCATTATTCTTCTTGCAAGAAAGCGAATTTTGCTTCCCAGCTCATCGTCATCAAAATATATGGACTGCATATGCTGAATGTAGCTTCCCTGGTGTATTTTCACTTGTCAGTTCTGAGCACGCTGTGAGAAGTAACTCACTTTTGCATTCAAACATGCAGTGCCAAACAGTTTAACAGCCAAAACCACATTGAACAGCACTATCTTGCACACAAGACTGTATTGTTGTTCAAAGTCTATGGATGTCAGTTGCCGTACTTACATTGAGACTCTCCTTATCAAAAGATACCAATGATGCTTGTAAGTATAATACTTATGATTCATATTTATGAAGCATTACAAGCATAACAATTATCGTGTTTGATCATTTTTTCTCTTAACAATTGCATTCTTTCTTACTCAGTTTTGGATTTCTCAATGATTTCACATTATCTCAATTATGGCAAATTTATTGAAAAGATGTAGGATCCATCCATCCATCTTCTTCTGCTTATCCGGGAATGGGTTGTGGACGCAGCAGCCTAAGCAGAGAAGTCCAGACCTCCCTCTCCCCAGCCACCTCCTCCAGCTTATCCGGGGGAACACCAAGGCATTCCCAGGCCAGCCGAGAGATATAATCTCTCCAGCGTGTCCTGGGTCTGCCCTGGGGCATCCTTCACGTCGGACATGTTCGGGGCACCTCGCCCAGGAGGTGCCCAGGAGGCATCCTTGTCAGATGCCTAAACCACCTCAGCTGGCTCCTTTCAATGTGGAGGAGCAGCGGCTCTACTCTGAGCCCCTCCCGGATGGCTGAACTTCTCACCCTATCACCAAGGGAGAGGCCAGACACCCTTCGAAGGAAGCTCACTTTGTATGATCTTGTTCTTTCAGTCACTAGATGTAGGATTTGTTTGGCAATAAAGTTGGTAACAAACGATGAAAAAACCTGTGGAAAACTGAACTTCATAAATCTATGAGCTGTCAAACCTTGTGAGATGATGCTGCTGATGTTCAGGGTGTCACTGGGTTTCAGCAGCCCTTGTCCCTGTTGGCTCCATTCACTTTCTGCTGGAGGCTCCAGAGATTCAATGGCTTCATCCACAGTGGTCTGTTCAGGGACGGGGACATCAAACTCCGACTCATAATACACCACAATGCTGTTGTCGCCGCTGTCACCCTCACTGCTCCACAAAACACAGAGAGGATTTATTCAGACTTTATTTTTAAAGTGCCCCACTGAACAAGAGAGTTCAGTATTTTAGGTACAAACCAATCCACCACATTAAAACCAATCATACTCTGCAGAATCACGAATGGAGCTGCAATGCCAAACTTAGCAATGGAAGACACACCTGAGTGACGGGCTGAGGTTGAACACCAACAAGACTGAGTACTTAGAAGCCGGCCCCCAAACCAACCGGAACATCAGCGTTGATGGAAAAGATCTGGCGAAGGTGTCTCACTTCAAGTACCTCGAATCGATGATCCGCAAAGATGGCAGCATCCTGCCAGAAGTACAAGCCAGGATTAATGCGGCCTGGATGAAGTGGCGCTAAGTCACTGGTGTTCTGTGTGACCGACGAATCCCCGACCGCCTCAAGTGAAATATCTATAATAGTGTAGTGCGCCCTGTGGCCCTTGATGGATCCGAATGTTGGCCGGCAACCGCAACGCACAAACAGGCCCTTCCCACAATGGAAATGCGGTTGCTGCGATGGTGCCTGGGCCTGACACGATGGGACCACATCATGAACATCAGCATCCGAAAGCGGCTGGGCATCACGCCGATCACAGAGAAGATGCAAGGAGCTCGACTGCGATGGTATGGGCACGTGGTCAGAAGTGATAAAAACTCAGTGGCAAGAACAGCACTGCGACTCAACCCCCAAGGCCGGCGATCAAGGGGCAGACTAAAAAGGTGATGGATGGACAGAATCAAAGATGACGTGAAGAAGATAGGTGCCAACCTGAACGATGCCCTTGATCATGCTGAATGGAGGCGGCTTTGCAGAAAAGCTGATCCGGCAGAGTGGCAATAATACTAGGAGGAAGAAGATCAAATACTCTGCAGATTCATAAACTTTTGCATGTGGTATGTAAAAATCATCTCAATAACCGGCACAGAAACTGAGTGGGGCTACATGGCATAGGTTTCCATGGCCAAGGCACTCCTGTAGCTGTAATGTATTGATGTCTCAATACTTTTGTGTATAATGTATCTACGCATGCCTCTGAGCATTACTGAGCCCCGGGCACACAGCAGTGATTGTCCTTCCTTTGACCTTTTGGTCAGAACGAACTACTGGATATCAGGAGCAAGCAACAGACCAGCTGTTCTGGAAGCGCAGTCATAACCATTACATCTTGATACATGTCGGAGTTGCACTGATCCTCATGCGTCTTAGAAAACATTAACTTCAAGAGCTGACTGTTGATTCAGCACCTTAACATCTTTAACTAGATAAGCTGATCACAGTGAACAAATCACAAACACACAACACTTAGCAGTCAGCATGACACCATGGCCACTGACAGGCACAGTCAAGTTCCTGTTTCACAGTACCTGAAGGCCTGGACGGAGTTGCGGTTGAAGTATTTGGCCAGCATTGAGTTTTTGAAGTAAATCAGTTTCAGCTGAAAGAGAAAAAAGTCACACATCATTGCAGTGACTTCCTTTAATTGCCTCAACAAAGACAGAAACACACAACAGAGGAAGCCACAGGTTTGTGATAACATCAAGATTACAATACAGATTCATAGCAAGCAGTCATTTTGATCCAGATCGACAGGATGGCATGGCGCGTTATCTTTATGGAAGCATCAGAAGGTAGGTACACTGTAGTCATAAAGAGACTGTAACAATCCTCAGACAGGCTGTGGTGTTTAAATGATGTCCAGTTGGTACGAAGTGGTCCAAGGTGTATCAAGAAAATATCCCCCACATCATTATAGCACCAGCAGCCTGAAGTGTTGACAGAAGGCAAGATGGAGCCATGGTTTCCTGTTGTTTACACCAAATTCTGACCCAAATGTCACAACAGAGACTTAGAACTCAAGACTTTTTGAATTTCTTAGAGTTGATTTTACAGGCCAATTTATGAAACTGTATGAGAATAGAACTTTAGGATTGTTGTAATCTCACAATAAATGCTTTTATAGTGCTTAACAAATTTATTTGGCCACCATCCACCCTAAGGTTTATGCCGCAGTTGCCCCAAATTAGCAGCATCGGTAATTACCCAAATTATTTTTTATGTTTCCCCCATGGTTAATCAACCAGTATCAGCAGGCTCTGTGACAAAAATTCTATATTTTTTCATCTTAATGCCATTTTTTATATCATTGAGATGCTAAATTACTGTTATTTACTTTTGTTGGTGTTTTAGTGGTTGAATGTTATGCTTGATTAATTTCTGACTTGTGACAGTGTGCTGCCTCAAATTTGGGTATAAAAATGTCAATTCAGTTGGAAATTCCTCACTGTTGTTCAAAATGGTCAAATATAAAGAACTCACTGAAAAGGAAACCGTCTGCATTAAAGCACTTTGTGATGCTGCTCTTTCTCACTTTATGACAGGTGTGTATATTTCATACTACTCTTCTTTGTTTCCTGAATAATTCTTTCTTCACAAGATAAAAACTGGAACCATCATGAAGTCCATAACGTGTCATAAAGCATATATGCTGTGAGTCTGTTAGGTCTCACCTGTTGGCTGACTTGAGCGGCCAGCTGAGTAAACTCTGAGCTGCTGGGGTCTTCATGCTCTGGCAGGAATCGCTGGTTGCTGATTCCCATGGAGCCGATGTAAATTCTCTGCACCGTGTCATTGTTGTGTACTAAAGACACACAAAATGTTTAAAATATTTTATACACAACCTGGAATTTTTTCAAAATTTACTCAACTAAATTGAAAAAGTTCATTTTTGAACACTTAGATAAAAAATGTCACAGTTAGCTGTGAAAGCATGTTTTTCAGAAAAGTTACCCGAGTTATACCAAAACCTTCAACTGCAGCAAGTTTCACTTTATATTAACAGGAACTAATACAAAATATTTGGGGAAAGTAACACACAGACCATAATACAGCACATACACAAATATTAGAATACTTAATATTGAAACACAGCCTCCATCATGACTTGTGATAGTTTGAATAACTGCAATTATATAGCAAATAGAGAAATGAATGTGTTATCAAAACTGGCTGCAGTGGGGAATTGTTTTGCCATTAGCTTATAGTCAGCAGTAGACTGATTACAGAACGAGCCATCCTTTATTTACAGTCCTCCCATCATCCTGGAAAGAAGGTTCATGTTCTCTGTAACCCCCACAAATGTGGCATTGATAGAAAACCCAGCATGTCCACTTGACAGTACGATAGGACTGAAATAGATTGTGTAAAAGGTGAATGACATAGAGGTCTCGGATTCATGTCCTACACAGAAGACAAAAATGAATTGCTGGGTCTTAACCTGACTTGACTGCTGTCACTTTTTAGTTATGGGGTCACAAATGCCAGCTCTGCAAAATGAATCTGAAAGGACTGCACACAACAGCAAAGTTCAAATTCTAGTTAGTGTCCTTATTTTATATTTGGCTCCATTTTTATCTATTTACTTATCTTTTAGTTATATCTATCTGTTTTTAGTAAGTTTGTTCTTATATTCCCTTTTATTCTAGTGTAATTAGTGCCTTCAACCTGCTGACATATGTGGTACTTTGTTAAAGAGCATTTTATTTAATCATGTCTTAATTTCCCTGTTTCTATTGTAAAGGGCGTTGGTGTACTGTTGGTTTTTTAAATGTGCTATATAAATAAAGTTGTATTGTATTATGTTGTATAAAGGCAGCTTACAGTGAAAGGGCCAGGGCAGCAGTTGACTCATCACAAGCAGAATAGCGACTGCTATCAGCAGGGTGACTCCTATCCACACCTTCATCCTGCAGAGATGAAGTTACGTAAACAGTTACAGTTTATGTAACTGTAGACAGAGAGGGAGACCACTGTTAGAGTTTATCAGTTGTTACAGACTAAAAAATATTCCACTGAAATACAAAAAATGGTATTATGAGGAAGACAATGACACGCAGACACTGCAGAACTGAAGACGGCAACAAGGACTTGATCAGCCACAGAGTGCTGCAAGGATATTTAAAGGAACACATACAAGATTTGCCTATTAAAACATTTAAGCTATGACAAATATGAACTATGAAAGGAAGCCTTTAAAGGGACACTGACCACAACAACAACAAGAAAAAGATATTTGAGGAGTGCCTTGAAATTTTAGATGAAGTAAAGTGTAGCATCAATGATGACAGAATGTTAACAGGTTTTCAAGACTATGCACACATATCTGTCTAACACAGCTATAGGGTCGGGCTGCATGTCTGCATTTCTTTTCAGAACATTTGCAGAGGAACCCACTGCAGCCCAGCACAGATGCATTTAGTTCTTTGTTGACTGAGACACTGTGCTGTGCTTTATAACGCCTGTAGAAGAAATCACAGCACAGGTGGTTCCATCTCCACAACGATGCACTTTGTTCTAAAGTGTCTGCATATGCCACTGACTGTAGTTCTGCCTTTAATATGATTTATATTCATATTGTGCTTAGCAAAAAGGATTAACCTTCAGCTGAACAATTCTTTATTAGGAGGTATCACACCTTTCATGAAAAGGAAGTGAAATGTAATTCAGTTTTATGTGACATCACGAGTAGCACAGTGTCACAGAACGGCTGTGTGCAGGCAGGAAAGGACCCAAACACAGACTTCACGGAGGCGAAATGTAAACTCAAAAGCAGCTTTATTGCTGACACAAGGGAAGTGATACCAAACTATACTGGGGCATGTCTGTGAACTAGTAAATGAAGAGGCACACTGGGAAACACACAGCCATGAATGAGGGAGATCGCAAGGCTGGACAGAAGAAAACAAAAGACCTTAATGCACAGGGAATGACGAGGGAACAGGAAACTCATGGGGAACACAGTTGGGGCAAATTACACACAACTAGTGATGGGAACTCAGGCTCTTTTTAGAGAGCCGGCTCTTTCGGCTCCCAACCGGCTCTTCAGGTTGTTTTGTTGCTTTAATTAATTTATTATCAACGACAATACGAAATTATGCACAAAAGGAATTCCGGGTTGGGAAGCTTATCTTGTAACCAGAAGGTTGCTGGTTCGATCCCCAGCTCTGTCTGTCTTGGTCATTGTGTCCTTGGGCAAGACACTTCACCTACCACCTACTGGTGTTGGCCAGAGGGGCCGATGGCGTGATATGGCAGCCTCGCTTCTGTCAGTCTGCCCCAGGGCAGCTGTGGCTACAACTGTAGCTGCCTCCACCAGTGTGTGAATGTGAGAGTGAATGAATAGTGGAATTGTAAAGCGCTTTGAGGGTCTCGAAAAGCGCTTTATGAATGCAATCCATTATTATTACTAATGTAAAAACAAACATATAAATCTAAACGGTGGCCCCTGGAGACAAAGCACAGAGAGAAAGAGAGCCAGGGACAACAACCAGAGACAACATAGTCACATTAGAAAGGTATAGCAATCGTCCATGTTGATCATCCACAATTATTTTCAGTTGCAAATGATAAAGAATTCAGAAGGTTTATTCATGCAGTGAATCCTATGTATGCAATTCCAAGCAGGAAAACACTCTCACACTTTAATTTATATTTTATTGTGTTGTGGTTTGCAGTGTTTTGTGTTGTTTCACTTTAAATTTGTTTAAAAGGAAAAAGCTGAAAATTTAAATAGTTAAAAGTTGAAATGTGAATACTTGGTTTTTGTATTTTATAATTTATTTATTACATTTTATGTGGAGTGAATAAATACAAGTATATTTACGGTGGCCCCTACAGACAAAGCATGTACAAACTCCAAAACAACACAAAACACTGCAAACCACAACACAATAAAATATAAATGAAAAGATGCAAAGAAGATGCACATTCTCTGTCACATAGGCCTGGGATGGTTTTTTGGGAGAGTGTTTTCCTGCTTGGAATTACATACATAGGATTCACTGCATGAATAAACTTTTTGAATCTTTTATCATCCACAAATGAAAATAGTTGTGGATGATTACTATACTCTTCTGATGTGACGTTGTTGTCCCTGGCTCTCTTTCTCTCTCTTTAACTCCCGCTCTGTTCCTGTGCTACTGCGAGCGTAACCACGGCCCCTCCCCCCTCTGCACTAGAGAATGAATTTAAGACTACCAAAGAGGACTTAAACATGAAACATAATACAAAATGACATCAAAAAACAAGAAAACTCAAAACACTGGGTCAAGTAACCCAGGATGGTGACACACAGGGATTAGTTTACCTCCTTTGTTTAATCCTGTGAAGCAAGAGAGGAAAGGTTCGTGTCATAACCATCATTTGCACATTTTTGAATGGAAAGTAGAAGAAATGAGCCATTTTTCTTTTACCTATTCTAAAAAAAATTGTTACAGCTAAGCAAGATGGGGGAAAAGTTTAACAACTATTTGGGAAATTGTCATTTTTAAAGTAAACTATAGTGGTATTCATCGGTGACTGCCAACAACAGGCAACTCATTGGAATCCTTTATGAGAAAGACTATAAGACTGTGCACAGACTATTTCCTGGTGTATAAACAGCTGAGAGGAGGAACCACATGCATCCTTTAAATGCCTGTGCAGTTATATTCGGTTCAATGTTATTCATACAGCACTAAATCTTAACAGTCACCTAAAAGTCCTTTGTACAGAACCTCTAATACAGGCTAGTATGTCCACCTGGTAATACGGTGGGTTTTTAATATCAATTTTGCATTCAATAAAGAGGGCCACTGCTATCCATACCAACAGACCTGGATAAATCTGTAATCAGGTTTTTGGAAAACACCTGACCAACTCAAGAAACCAACTGAACTGAAACACACAAAACCTCAGCGTCTGAATTCAAGCATTTCACAAAATGTGACGCATATCAGTAAACCACAAACAGTCAAAGTGGAAACACCAGAATAATTTCTAAACAAAGTACAGCATGGAAAGCGAGCAGTACAACACATGCATAAGTGCATGCGGTTTATGAGGGTTTGAGAATGAGCCAGATGATCTGAAAGAAGCTGAGGTCCAAAAAGAGATGCAGATAAGAGACCGCGCACGGCCACTACTCAAGATCAGCTCAGATATTTGCTTCTGACAAAAAACAAAACGTATGAAAAATATAACTAATGCTAAAACTAAAAGCAAACTAAAGTCAAATGTTTTTAATAATAAAAACTGAAATGATTCTGGAAACTTACTAAAAGAGAAAAAATAATAAATAAATATGCAAATATAAGAGATAAATGTAATAATGCTATGAAATAATCTCGTGTTTTAAAATAGCTCATTTGATTGAAAGATTTCAATATTTCTTCGTTTGAAGCACTGAACATCCTACTTGTCCATTACTTCTGTCAGTGTGGGAGCAGCACTGCAGAGATCCAGCTACAACCATTCTCATCCAGCAACCACTCGCACCTGGATGTTGTGCGATATAGTTTGCTGTGTTTAATATATCTTCCTACCCACCCTGGAGTAGGAAATTTCAATCATTCTTTGAGTTAAGCAGCAGGCTCTAGTTTGTATATACTGGTCTTGATTGTATATATTTCTGTCTTACTATTTATGTTTTATTCCTGCACAGTTCCCTCGGAGCACCCATAATTTTGTTTTACATGTACAATGAAAATAAAGGGCTACTCTTCTTCCTAATTGTCATAGCAACACTATGCTACTGACATGTGCATTTAAATAGTTTTTGCGTAATAACTATTATAGGCTGATTAGTCATGTGATCAGTGTTACATATGATTACCTGCTGCTGACAAATACATTCCTTTATTGTATAAAAATACTGCACCTGCATTTATTTAGAGTTTGTGTTCGGTTGGATAGAATTGGGACACGTCTCTGGAAACCATCCAACCATAAAGCAGCTATATTATTAAGAAAGGGTTTATAAATCTGCTGGGATTGAGTCACTGACAAACATTAGAAATATCTGTTTCAACCACAGACTTTAACGACCTGAAAATAGTAAAAGTACTTTTCTGTAAAAATGTTTTGTTTCAATGAACTTCCCTTTGTCTTTCTTATAGATGACGTTGGTTCTCTGGCTAACCACAAGGTGACTGTAGGTAACTGTGACGTCATTACTTTTTGTGCCATCTTTTGCCATCATTTGTCCCGGCTCAGGTTCTTCCTCCAGTCAATGTAGAGGAACCACAGAAGTACAAATTTCACTGTGTAAATGTGTCATGAAGGCAGGAAACTGCAGTGTTTTTGATTTGGTATGAACAGTGTTGGAAATCCCGTTTTCTTTCTTTTCTTTCTTTGTAATTAAGCTTCTCTTCCACTTCTGAGAAGCATACTTGTTAAGCGAGTAGTGTGCTGAGAGTGCTTAATGATGTATGTACTCCACAATCTTTGTGCTTGTAGAGAATTTAAACAGTGCCTCACATACACAACAGTGGAACTTGCTAAAGGAAAAAAAATGTTTAATAAACAAATTAATCAAAAGGTGTGAATGTCTACCGCAACAATAAGCAACAAATTAAGATGACAAATTAATTGTAAAAATGTAGCAAGATGTGTGAAACCACGTGTTTTTAAGGTATTAGATAAGGCCAGGGGCGGATCTAGAAGGGTGGCATGGGGTGCCACCCTAGTTTTGCATATGACAGTGTTGTTTGTTAAAATAAGATAGCATTAACACTTTGAGTGCAGTTACAGTTTACAGTGAATCTAAATTCTAAAACTGAATTTATTGCATAGTGTTAGGTTTGTCCTTGTGCTGTTCTCCTCTGTCTTGTGGCGGACAATTTTTTTTTACTGGCACAAGAAGTTTGTGGGGCATCTTATTGTGACACCTGATTGTTCTCTCATTTTAGTTTTAGTAGTATTTTTAAATGGTTGTGCCAAATTTTAAAAATGCCAGCTGTATTGGCTGCATTTTCAGATAAATAGTTGTATATGTTTACAAAATGTGTGCAGAAGTTTTCAAAATGTACAGTTTATATTTGCATTTCAAGTTATAAAAATTATTTACTCAACATGTCTGTGGTTTTGACAGTAAAAAAATAACTACTAGGGTTTTATGGTTTTTTGTGTGTTTTCAGATCAGTTGTGTTAATACAGTATGTCAATGAAAAAAACAACTAAATTCAGACACAAGAGGTTGAGCTGAAAAGAATGATGCAGGAAAACAAGGCAGGAAAAAATAAATACAATGAAACAATTTGAGGGTGAAATACAAATGTAAACTCAAAAGGAGTCAAAAATGTCCATTTATATTTTGTTATTTTGTACTCAGAGGGTTAACCTAACAAATCATGAAAAGTTAGGTTTAGATTTTTGTTCATGACGCTGCAGATTTCTGACATTTTGTGTAAATGTAAGGATGTATTTGTTTTTTTTCTAACAAAAACAGTGTGAAACTGAAGTTAGAATTGTGTTTGTAAAGCAACCACCCCATGTTCTGTTGCTTTCTGGATTTTATACTTATTGGGCTACATATTTAGTCATTTATTATATTGGCTATACAGTACATAAAATCAAAATTTGCATGTGTTATGTAACTAAAGTGTTTAATTATATGGGCTACAGAAAATAATTCAGTTATAGACTATATTTATATGAAAAACGTGTATACTTACTGTAATTGAATCATTTTAACCCTTTAAGACCTACCATAGAACCAAGTCCGCCAGAGCTTATAGTATATTTTTACATGCTGTGGAGCCATTTTTGGGAGCATTTCAAGTTGCTATACATCAATACAACCATTATAGCCCAGATTTTAATAATATGTATTCATTAAGTGCATAGTAATTACATAAATTGCAAAAAAGTGCAATAAACTACAAAAAAACTGAAAATCGTTTTTGCTTTTTTAACATATATTTCTAGTTAGAGAAATTTAAGAGGCTTATCCCTCAAAACTGTAAATACAAAAAAGTTGCACAAAATAGTTTCCTACCACAGGAAATTTATTTTGAGTGTCTTCATAGTTTTATTTTTGAAATACACCAATTTTTATACACTGCAGGAAAAACGAAAATAAATATTATACTGCAAATTTGCAAAAAAGCAGCATGTGCATCAAAATAAACTATTTCCAGCAGTGCAATATGAGTCCTAAGCATCCCAGAAACGACACAGAAAGTCATAAAGTCAAAGATAACTTTTAAAAAGACCAGTATAGGCTCATGAGGCCCTGATGGTAAGAAAGACTACATTTCCGCGAAAATGACGTCACTTCCGGTTCCGGGCAGGTAATGGTGGAAATGCAAAAGTTCGCGCTGACGTCTATTCCAACGTAGGAAGTGTTATGAACAGCTGATCGGATCGGCAAAGCGTGTTTCTGGAATATTATGTTTTTGTTCCTGCAAGCGCTTTTTATGCAGTTTTTGCAAAGCTATATGTGGAAGGAAACCGTGACCTAGGACAAGCTGATGGCATAAGATGTAAGTACAACTCCTCCGGTTTCATATGCAAAAAAAATTTTTGTGCTAGCTTACGTGGTTGCAGTGCTACCGGGATTTAAAAATAGTTATGCAAAACAGAGCGTGCCCGCTCCGATCGGCTCTAAAGGGTTAAACATATGTAACCACCTGCATATGTGTTTGAAAAAAAAAAAGACACCCCATTTGACTTCCTTGCCACCCTCATGCCACCCTAAGAAAATTTCTCTAGATCCGCCCCTGGATAAGGCATTTAAGGTAGTCTGTAATGGTGATCCTGGTAACTTAACACAGCTAAATTTCCTGGGAGCAGAAACAGCTGGAAGGTGGCTGTGAGTGGGAGAAGCGCTGTAAACGGTGAAATTTCTCAGAACGTCTGTTTTTTTAATTGAACATTTACCTGAATGTAACGTGGGACAATGTTCCCTCAGTGCTCCCCTGTTAGCTGGGTAGTGTTCTGTATCAGGAAGTGTTTCAATCCTTTTGCACATTGACGTGGAAAGCCTTGATTAGAGAGGATGCCCACTCCTGCTGTGTGGTTTAATCAAACAGGGAAGTTGAGCAGGTGCCGGTTACACCATTTTCAGGTTAGCATGTATGAAACATCCCATAACTGACTGAATTTAGAAAGTTTAATGCGTTTTGTAATATTTACATTGATACTCTAGATATTGGCAGTTGACCGTGGTGCTCAAACCTTTTAATTCAGCTACTATTGTTGTTTGTTTTTTTAATAATATATTATCCTCATTTTTAAATCAAGGCGTAGGCCTGTTTTGTGATATTCATGGCTTCTAGACTTCAGGAAGTCATCGACTGCAAATGATATTCATCCAAGTATTAAAAACAATGCTTATATTTAAAAACTATGTTTGTTAATTTTGTTACTCTGTTTATAAAAACGGTTGTTATTCCTTATAATTTACTAAGAACTTGTATTTATTAAAAGCTTTTGAATTTAAGCTTATTTTTTACTTTAATCACATCTTAACTGCTTCATTTAAAATCTGCTGAGGTGGTGTACAGAGGCAAAACTACAAAATTAGTGTCTTAATTCAACACATTATGAGCATACCTGTATACGCGTAGGAACTGTTTCATAAAAGATTCTAAATACAGGCATGTCAAAAAAGCCAATAATTTCTGCTTTTTATATTTTTTTGCAGCATTTTAAATGTACAATAAACAAAGCAGGAAAGTATTACACAGTAAACCAGAGTTAACAGAATTTAGTATAAATCTGTCATTCAAAAAATTATGAGCCAGGAGTAATTACTGCACTAAATTACACTTCGTTTTATACCTGTAGCAATTTATTTGAATAGAACATGCTGCTCGCCTTAATTGGATGTCCGAATTTAGAATTTGAAGGAATGAATGCATGCATGGTGCAGAGGCTCACAAAGCTTTTGTACATAAACTTACATACAGTTCATATTTTCTGCCTATACACAATATTGCACAGTTTAGGTCAATTCTGACCTGTGCCAAGAATTCCCTCATAAGTATCTATAGCAAATTTAGGACTGTGGATACATTTAGAACAAGCTATCTGACATTAATAATAGGATGTTAATGTGAGGGGCCTGAAAACTGAAGGCTCTGCCTCCCACTCTACTTTTAAATACTCTAGGAACAACAAGTTCAACAAGATAATACAGGAGATATAATAATAATGGATTGGATTTATATAGCGCTTTTCAAGGCACCCAAAGCGCTTTACAATACCACTATTCATTCACTCTCACATTCACACACTGGTGGAGGCAGCTACAGTTGTAGCCACAGCTGCCCTGGGGCAGACTGACAGAGGCGAGGCTGCCATATCGCGCCATCAGCCCCTCTGGCCACCACCAGTAGGCGGCAGATGAAGTGTGTTGCCCAAGGACACAATGACCAGGACAGAGAGCCCGGGGATCGAACCGGCGACCTTCCGGTTACAGATGCGCAACACTTTGAAAACTAGTTTGTGCTTTCAAATCACAAACTGGGGGAGGGGGGCAAATGGCTGCTCGGCGGTCGTCATAATTTCCCCCTGTTGAATGGTCTAGTTTTAATCACAGAATGAGCTACATTGTGGGTGATTGTCCATGCGGGTGCAACATTAATATACTCATTTGTATATATAGCATAAATACAGAATATTTCTCTAGCTTTACTGCCCACTCAGAGCAGTTTTAACAATACCTTCATGAAGCTCTTTTATGTTTATGCTTCTAGAACTTTTTACAGCTAAAGCTGATTTAGAATCACTAGTTTACCTTTGCCACAGTTCAAACTAGTAACTTTGTTAATATGAGGCAGCGGTGCTAACCACTGCACCACCATAACACCTTTTTTTCAAATCTTGTGCCTGTTGCATCTCTGACCGCTGTAGCACTTCAGTTTCATTTGTGCACCATATACTGTTTTACTGTTTTGAGATTCCTATTTGCTGTTTTGACACATCATTCAAAGACCAACAGGTACATTAGAACCATCAGTCAAAGGCACAAGAGGCACCAACTTTCAGGCTCAAAGTCATGAAAATACTTTAAAGGTAACTGTACCATTCAGAGAGAGTCAGAATAGATTGCTGAAGAACATTAGCAGGTTTAATCATGTTAAACACCAGATTAGTTGACTGCATGTACAACATGAATATAATTGTATGCATTGAGACAAAAACATCAACAACTCACCTTTGACTTATTTTACAGCTCAGAGGTGTTTGTGTGGCTGACAGGTGTAGATGTAGCTCCTTGTTTTAGAAAACTTCAGCAGATGTTTAAAACTCTGCACATATGGCAGGTTGTAATCTACAGAACTAAGTCACTTTGATCCTGATACATCTGAACCAACAGGAAACCAAGTCTTTCTTCGGGGTGTGACTTCAGTTGACACATTCTCACCACCCACCACTTCCAGTGTAAAAAACAAACAAACAAAACACGAAACATGAATCGTAGTGAGATGTGCATTCATTTACTGTTGTCTGTAGTACTGGTGTGAGACTTAAGACTTGGTGTTCATGTTTGGTGTGGAAGAGAGAAAATAAGAATAACTACATGAAGGGAGAAAGAAACAAATCAATGCAAATATCAGTGAAACCGTCCAGATACAGTAAAGTCTGATCCAAAATGCTGCAGCAACAGTCCTGACAGGGACCACAGAGAGAGAGCACATATCTCCTGTATTATCTTGTTGAACTTGTTGTTCCTAGAGTATTTAAAAGTAGAGTGGGAGGCATAGCCTTCAGTTTTCAGGCCCCTCTTCTATGGAACCAGCTTCCAGCTTGGATTCGGGAGACCTTGGATCTCTACATTTAAAATTAGGCTTCAAACTTTCCTTTTTGATAAATCTTATAGTCAGGCCTGGATCAGGTGACCATTAACCCTCTCTTAGTTCTGCTGCAATAGACCTAGGCTTCTGGTGGCTTCCCATGATGCAGTTTGTATTAAATAATTAATCATTGATAATGATTAAAAATAATTTTGATCTCTGGGTGTGTTGCTTTTGTCCTTTCTTCCTCCCCTCACCCCCAACCAGTCAGAGCAGATGGTTGCGCCTCTCTGAGCCTGGTTTCGCCGAAGGTTCCTTCTGTTGGAATGGATGATTTTTACTGACACTGTCACCAAGTGTTTGCTCATGGGGTCGACTGATTGTTGTGGTTTTCTCTGCATTATCGTTGGTCTTTGCATTACAATATAAAACACAACAGTTGACTGTTGTTGTGAATTTGTCTTAACTATTTAAATAAGTGAAGAGGACAACCGATTCAAAATCTCTGCACTCCTGAATGTGTGAAAGATGCATAGGAAGAAAAAAACTCTGCACGTCGACTTACTTATCACTATTTTATGAGTCTCAGTGTTTTGTTCCAACTCACCTTCATGAGGTATAAAACATCCAAAAACATTCCAACTCACTAAAGTAGAAATGGCCGAAACTCAGTACAGCAGCCACAGAAATGGAGATGAAGAACATGACCCGCTCACACTTAGTGTTGGAATGCTGTTTGTTGGACTGAGCCTCTGCTCAAAGTAAAGCCTCACTACAGGCTTGGGTTCACCAGCCTTCCTATTTGACTCCTGGTCCAGCTGACCACCAAGTGCTTCAATATGGCACAGCTCACCTCCTCTGTTCACCTGAATGTCCAGCGAATATCCGATGGTGCAATTTCAAAATTGATCATTGACCTACAACCTTTGATGTCCTGTAGACAAGTGCATTTATGCTGACATTTGCATAAATCATGATTAGCACAGTCTAACAAATCTAATAACAGAACACCACTTGGGTTTAGATTGGCCCAGCAGTTCCTCCCAGTCACACACCCCCAGCTCTCACTGTTACATTGACCGAGACAAAGATTTGGCTTTTACATCTACTGAATTTTTGGTATTTGTTTTAAATATCTATGTATATAACTGAAAAAGCTAATTTCCCTTTTCTTTGCCTAATTATATCTATAATGGTCGTCATCCTCATTATCAAACAGAGTTTGAGAAGTAAATGTTACCTCATCAACTGTGTCCATTGATTACCTTAGATACAGACCACAGCAGACCGATAAAATAGCTGGTAAAATTTCATATAATAAAAAGAAAATAGAGAGACTTGAAAATTCTAAACATGTGTAATTCCAGAACCTCTGATAGATTCATCCCATGCAGAGAAATAGGACAACCGCAGGCCGAGTCATATATAAACAGGAAACGGTGGTCTGCACATCCACACAAAATCATTTTCAAATAAGACATGATGGGACATGATGCAGAGAATAGATGGCGGTATTTTAACAGACTGGATCACTACACGATTCGTTGTGACTGCATGTTTGATAAAAGGTGAGAATTTACTGAGGAAACAAATAGCCTGCAGCCTGACACCTGTGAACAACTGTGGTTTCCAGCATGAAACCAGTTTTCTTTTTCTTTGAATTTCCATTGCAGTTGCTTGTGGTTTGATCTGCATTATAGCTCATTTGCCTTCACTCAAACTCGTGGGAACCACACCAGCACCTTACCAGTACTTGACACATTTGTCATTTCTGCTAAATCCATCAAAGTGACTCACTCATTATGTAGGTCAGAGATATATCAATGTTTTGTTTTTTTTAAATGGGCCATCCGAATTAAAAAAAGAAAGAAAAAAGAAAAGAATAAAGCAGTGTGGAAACAGTGTGGACCATTTATGTAGAAACACCAACATGATTTTCAGGATCAAGTGAAGATTTGTTCTTTTATGTAGATGAATTAAAATGGGTTGAACAAGAGTTTAAACATGTTTTTTAATTGAATAACTAATTTTACCTGCTTTTATTTATTAAATTATTTATTTATTACCTGCTAAGTATTTATTAAAAGTCATAATTCACTTTAAGCAATAAGAAAAGGCAGAATATTATGCATTAGATTTTTTTTTAATAGGATTGGGATTATTAATTGTTACTCCTTTAATATGTCTATCAGCTAGAGATGATTTCAATAATTTTACCCTGATCTACTGTATAACATTACAGCATCATATATGAGTAACTTTATATTATGAAATATGTAAAATAGTAAGTAATCAAAGCTTTGAACTAAAGCAAAGTAAAATACTGGCCTCCAAATACAGTACAGCCATCCAGAGTACAAGTTAAAAGTAGAACAACACAGAGATGCTTAAAATACAAATATATTCATTTTGCACAGGAAAGTACTCAAGTAATAGTATTAAATTACATCTGAACACTGGGCCTATCACCACTGGAGGAGACAGTGATGTTGGTCACTACAAACTTCCCCTCCCAGTTTGTAAAGGATACCAGCATTACTAAACTGTTTACTGGCCATGTTCAGACACTGATGACTTTTGACTAGTCTGTAGTGCAGTGCAACCACGAGACAGGAAGCATGTACTGTACCGCTCTCTGTCACCAGCTGTGTCCCACATACTGTGATGAAGACACTGACACCACTTACTAGCAGGTTAAACTGTTTATGTGAATGTGAGGTTATTTTTATTATAACATTTCATTAGTAATATTATCATACTACACTTTATGTTAATATTACTATGGTTTATGAAAGCACTTAAGCTATTCACGTGCTTGTCTTCCTCTTGGGCTGGCGTCTTCTGCAGTGATGATGGTTACTGTTGTGAGCAGTGTTGGGACTAACGCGTTATTAAGTAACGCGTTACAGTAACTACGTTATTATTGTGGTAACGAGCACAGTAACTAGTTATTATGCCAAAATCAGGAACGCGTTACTCGTTACTGGGATTTAGATAGGCTCGTTATTCGTTACTTCGTGTGGTGGCTATCATGGAGCTTCCACAGATTCAGTAACATTAGCAAGTGGTGGAGGCCAGCAGGTGGATGAAGGAAAGGGGAGGCAGGAGGAGGAGAGACCCGAAGCGGCCGCCGGTCCGAGTGTGAACTGAACTTCAGGTAAGAAGTTATGACCTGCAGTGTATCTGGGTCAGATATAAACCAAGTTTAGGTGGAGTTTATTTTCCTTGTGCTGACGTTTTCATACTGCGTACTAGCTAGCATGACAGAGTTTCTATACAGCTGGGTGGTGCTATGTTACTGATGTTAAACTTTATTTTGTTCATAAGGTTAATTATTAGAGTTTCCAACCATCCCCTAAAAAACGGAGTCGTCTCGTATTCAGAGAAAATATTACGCGTTTCGTAATATTTTCGTTTCGTGTTGAGGTGAAAAGGAACACAGTTTGTCCCGGACTTCAGCTACAATGAAAAAGACACAAAGCTGGATTTATTCTGCATCTTTGCTGCACAGCTGCCTCTTCTCCTCTCATCCTCTCCCCCTCCCTCTCCAGTTTCTACTTCAATCATGAAACTGATCAATGATCAGCTGATCGGCTTTTCTCTCTTGTTTGTTTATCTCCCACTTTGCGCCGAAAGAGGAAACCAGCGGATGTCACGTTAAACAACAGCAGCACGTTTAAGCTTGATCAGCTGTTGTTAGAATTTATTTAATATTAATT
The DNA here is from genome assembly GCF_900408965.1 of Simochromis diagramma. NCBI lineage: Eukaryota > Metazoa > Chordata > Actinopteri > Cichliformes > Cichlidae > Simochromis > Simochromis diagramma. The sequence goes on along the minus strand of NW_024386785.1, from coordinate 2,031,278 downwards.
TCTAGTATCAGCTGATGTTTGCTGGAGCCACAGCTGTAAAGCTGCTGGTCATGATGTCGGTTTGGTTATGTGGTGAGAGGGAAACATGAAGATGAAACCAGGAGATGTCCTTACTGAATCATCAGAGCTGTGATGGAGAAACAGGTTTACCTTTTAGGTGACATGAATGAGTTGAAGGGAAGTTATGAACTGTTTCTGAGAGACAAATAACACCAGGATCCTTTTCTAAGTAGCTGACAGCTGGTAACTGTGCAGGGGCGGGTCTAGCAAAGTGTTGCCAGGGGTCCATGTAGGGCATTAACAGGGAAAGGGGGGCACAAGGAAATACTTTTCTTTCTTATTCTCATTTAAAATATCTCGCTTTTAATAAATAATTATCTGAGTCTTACAACAAACGATTGATAGATTGATGCATATATACCATCAGAACAGTGAACATCACTGTCACAACAGCGTGTGTTTTCATTCAAAGGCTTTATGATTTTTCCTATAATGGCGGCCGGTCAGTCAAAATGCCCGGGCTGATTTTTTGTCCCAGTCCAGCCCTGTATGCAGCTCATCTGCAGTCTGGTGTTACCTACATCTTCCTATTCAGAAGGCAGAATTTCTGAGTTCTGAGTACAATCAAAGCACCACGACTGCAGTTTTCGTGTTGGACGTAAAAAGCGCACATGACGCTGTGATGTAGGCTAGAATCATGGCGGCGGTCAACGACGGTCCAGGCGTGGGATTTCTCTCGTGGAAATGTGCACATTATCTTTTCCTTTCTATTGGTAGGTGGCACAGTGCAGTTGTGGCAAGTAAGCAAGAAGACTGGCAATCTGGCTGGGTATCCAGTTACAGAGCAACACATTAACAAGAGAAGTCTGAGTAAAACCAAAGTTACTTTGCCTAGTAACTAGTTACTTTGAAAGTAACGAGTAACTTGAAGTAACTGAGTTACTTTAGATGGAAGTAACTGGTAATGTAACTAAGTTACTAATTTAAAGTAACTTACCCAACACTGGTTGTGAGTCCTCTGCCTAACCACATGAAACCAAAGAGGGAGAGTTAACTGAAAGCAAAACAAAGTAGTACTTTCTTACACTCATTTCGGCTGAATCCTCTGCTCCCACAGGAAGTATGCAGTGTCCTCATTCTGACAACCGCATACATTAAAATCACTGAAGACAATTTAAATGAATGACGAATTCATTTTATGTTATAATGTTTATAAATAAAATTGAAAGATTGAATTAAATTTTGAATTAATTTTCATCAAAATGAGACATTTTCAATTTTTTAAAGAAAAAGAAATACTGAAACTGAACAATCACTTTTATGTATGAACAATACAATTTTTGTTTTAATCTTATTTTTATTAAATACTAGGGGTGGGAATTTAATGCGTTAATTGGGATTAATTAATTTGAAAAAATTTAATCGCACTTTGCATTCCAAGTAAAGGGGAACTTTTGTCAATGCAAGATTTCCTGGTATACTGATTACACTGATGCACACATCAGAGCTACAAAGAATCAGAAGAAAGCATGTTGCTTGAACTGATCTGAGGCAAATTTCATTTCAAAAGACTACCTGACCAAAGCCTTGATAAAAGCGTGGTTTTGTGCAAATTGTGCAAAATGGAGCTTGCATACAACCGAAGCACTTCAACCTTACAGTACCATCTAAATGCAAAACACGTTGCAGCATTCCACAATTTGGGATTGAAACAGAGATCTTCACTGGTAGGGGAGGCGAAACTGTCTAACAACTATGCCCCCGAAGGCCGCTAAGGCGCTAACGGTAGAGGATGACAGCTATGTCAGTGTTTGCACGCTAAAAGCTATGCTGGAACAGCAACGTGAGGATCTGACTCATCAACAGCAAGATAGCTTCAAGCCATTTGTCAAATTAAAATCATAGATAGAACTAACAAGAGGTTGGACAGCATTCTGAAGGAATGATGGTGCTGTTGATGAGCTGCAAACTGAAGAGAAGCGTGTGAAAAGCAAACTGAACGAGTTTGAATCAGCGGTCAGCAGCATGCATGAGAAAAACAAAGAGTTAACAACCAAGATGGATTGTTTAGAAAATCAGTTGAGGAGGATGGATGGAGGACGTAGTGGAGGATTAATAGAAGAAAAAGCAGAAACTTGGGAAACATCGGAGGATAAAGTCCGACACATGCAGAAGAAGAAGCTGGGCCTGGCCAGTGACGGCATTGAAATTGAACGCGCTCACAGAGTCGGTCCATACAAGTAGAATGGACGAGCTGGCAGACTGTGGACAGATGTAAAAAGAGACAATTGATCCTCTCATTCGAAAGAAAGTTTTACAGTCTTTACATCAATGAAGATGTTTCAGAGTCCATCAGGAAGAAGAGAAAATTACTGTTACCACAGCTGAGAGTGGCCAGAGACAGAGGTGATATTGCCGTCCTTAAATATGATAAATTAATTGTCAAACCGTCAGACGTCAGACGTCATTTGTAGCTTTTATGATTGGTCTGTTTGTAAATGGCCGACTCTATACTTCTATATACTGTACTACTCCCAGATTCTCCAGAACAGATTTTTCAGTAGCTCATGTTAATATTTCTGAGACACATTTAGAAGCTGCCTTTGAGAATAATGAATCTGAAATGAATGGTAAGTTGTATGGGGAAGACCGAAACAGATTTGAAGGAGCCGTAGCCCCTTATATTAAAGTGTCTTGCAAGGGGAGAGTGAAAAGAGGTTTATACCAGCCTTGAGGCCCTGCTGCAGGTACAGTGTAAAGATGCCACCACAAAGGAGCCAAAGACAAGGAGCCTCATCCTCTCTGATTCAGAGGAGGAAGCCCTGTATAACTGGGCCCCGAGCTTGTGCAGAGCAGAATCCACCATCAGCAAGACGACTGCCTGCTGCAGTGAGGGTCCAGGTGAGCAGGGACCCACCCACAGCTGTCTGTACTGGCCCGCAAGTATTTGATTAGTCCCACCACTTCTGTCCCATGTGAGTGACAGTTCTCACTTGGAGGTCACATAGTAACAAAAAATGTACTTAAAGTACTTAAAATAACACTTTATTTTTAAGTCTGCCCAGTTTTGTCCAGGGGTATTATTTTTGTTTCCCTGTTTTGAATCGGAATGTAGTTTAAATGTTGTTGTTTTTTTCCATAAATTAAAAGAGCTTGAGTTTACAATATTCGTGTCCGTGTCTATTATTTGATTCTGCGCCCACTAAAATCCTTTTAAAGTAAAAAAAACCCTTCTGACAGTTTCAGCTGAAAATAGTTTGACTGGTAAAGATTTTTATTGAAACAGTGTAAACACATTATGATTGATTAAGATGACATGTTTCAAAGACATTCACAATACATCATCTGCAAGTTTGTTGTTGGTTATTTAAGATATTCAATCAACCACTTAATCAGCTTAGCAAGTTAGCAAGCGTAGAACAATAATTAATCAATAAGCAAAATATGAAATCTTTAAATTGTCACAAGTAATTAAAATCATGATAAATGACAAACTGACCAAACAGCATGATTCAAGTCTTAGTAACAAGAGTGAACATATATTAAACATATTTTAACTTCATTAAAAGGAACAGTGATGGCATCAAACAACACTTTGACATTTTATCTCATGTAAAGAAAACAAACTAAGTACAATACATTTTGTGAGCAAGCTAAAACTATGTTGCTGTTTCATATAATTTTAAAAAATATAATTCAGCTATAATTCTGGAAAACGTTCAGACTTCTGAGATGCAGAATCTCAAAGGCCCAGCAGTACTTCTGGTGCCAGCTGCCTCAGGAGTTTTTATGCAGTAACCCAGTCTGCTCATCTATCACTGTATCAGCCACCAAGCAGGAAAAAAAAGACTGCAATGCACTGTGATGTCTGCAGAAAAAATAATTTGTGCTGACTCGCTCTCGATTCAAGATTTTTACAAATCCAGTATCAGGAAGCAGGAAATGTCACTGCAGAGCCATCACGCCCTCATCACAGCCTGATCCAGCTCCTCCCTGCTACAGAGCAGTGCACGCCAGGATGGCCGATCGGAGCAGCTGATAGGAGAGGAGGTGGCAGCAGGGACTGAGCTGACATGGCATAAAATAAAACAGAAAGTTCACAAGCAGCCATACATACATACCTTACACATACTGTATATATATGAACTAGTTATGCATATTTTAGATTTGCATTTAGGCATATGTATTCGATAAATAATCGAGAATCTCTGCACCATAAATGTGCTATATGTGTTTTTATTGTCTGTGACATGTTGATGTCAGGTTGTCAGTATTGCTGCTGTCAACTGTGTTCTGTACACTGAGAGCAAGGGAATATCTGGAGCCCCCCCCCACTAAAACACATAATAATGTGTTTTAGATAATTGAAAGGCTGATTTTATTGAGCTCTCTTTTACATCTTTGTGATTGCTCCTTAGCACTTTTCATGCAAACAATAAACAAAGCCGGGGTTCAAAATGTCAACATCTGGTTCGATTTCCAACAAAAATACCCATAATCCGGAGAACTGTTCACCTTCCTGCTGCTACACTCCACTTTTCTCTTTTATCCAGCTGCGGTATTTGGTAACTCGGGTGTAGACACCAGGTCTGAAACTTAGAGCACAGCCTTTGCCCCAGCTCGTCACGCCTGCCAGGAAAAAACGCCCATGGGAGTTGGCGACAGATAGGGGCCCGCCGGAGTCACCCTGAGAGTTAGAAAGAAGAGTCACAGCAGAACTTGACATTCAGCTCACTTAATTTACTGAGAAATATCTCCGACTGAATCCCAACAAGCATCACAATACAAACCATGTGAATTTCTGAAGGCTTTTACACACTAAAAACGATGTTATTTTGCTGGAAGGATTTGTGGAATTTCTTTTCTTGAACCAGGCTCGATTTTCTGATCCGAATAATCATATCGCTGATTTTGGAAATCAGATGAAGCTGCCAACAAGAGCTCAAACTGCCTTGCAATGTGTACGACAGCTTTACTGCTGTCTTTGCCAAAAAGTGATTTCTGGTGGTTGCAGGAATTTAAGGTCTTATAAATAACTTGTTGACCTAAAATCTGTCAAAAATAGGTCAATCACATCTCTCATGAAGAATATCAATTAGCCAGAAAGTGACTTTTATATATGCTTTAATTATCCAGGTAAAATTAACATTGGCATTAAAAATGTATTTTAAGCTTACTTGAAGTGATCAAAAAAGACCTGGATTGATGAGAATATGGGTACAAATAAAAAGAGAAGATATTTGAAGAATATTATGAATATTATGAAGATATTTCAAAAACAGACAATTTCTTTGTTTTATATGTAACCCTGTCATAAATCTTTTTCACGACAGTCTTTTTACTGATATAAGTAAATATATCAGACGTAAAAAAGAAAAACCCACAGAAAACCATCGGAAATCACTTTTTGGCACAACACTGGCAACAAAGGAAATTTCTACAAATCAACTACAATAATTTCTACAATCAAATCAGTCGATCTGAGTCGAGTCGAGTCGTGGCCAGTCGATCAGAGTAGGCACTAATGAAAAGGTGCTAGCAACCAGATTGCAAGCATGTGTGAATGGTTTGTACCTGACAGGTATCCACGCCTCCTGAAAGGAATCCGGCACATAACATGTTATCTGTGACCCTGTAATACAGGAGGAGATTACACAACCGCCTGCTGAAGATCAGAATTTCCGCCATCTGGAGGACACCCGCTGAGACACCTGAGAGACAACAAGATCAAATCATGTAGAGCTTGTGGATGAATAACAAAAAAAATAGATTCTGTTTGTAAAAGTTTATATTAAACCAAACTACCTCCACAGATCTGCTCCCACTAACTACTCAAATGTTTGTCTTTCTCATTATTTTATTCAAACTCATCACTTCCAGTGTGGAAAGAGCTTTGAGACGGGCAGTGTTTCAGTACTTCTTTATTATCATCTCACCTCCCTGCAGGGTAGTCCCCCAGCCGGTGATCCAAGCCTCTTGGTCTGAGTGGAAGTAGTAGGTGGAGGAAGGCAGGCAGATGGGTCTGATGTGCTGGGTTAGGCTGACTCTGGTGTCCAGCTCCATCAGAGCGATGTCATTGTCTTCAGTGTATCTGTTGTAGTACCTGTGAGCAATGATCTGCTTCACACCCCTCTTTACTGTCCACTCATTGGTCTGGTTCTGCACATGGAGGCCTAAAAAGGCCTCCCATTGGTCAGCGTGAGAGAGCCTATATCAATAAAACAGACAAGGCTGTAAACAACTTCTTTAACCTCAAATCTGGAATTGAATTTAAAATAAAATACTGAATTAGATCAATGATTATTAGCCATTCAGTGAAAAGACTAACTGTCAGGGATTCTAACAGCTCGTCCTTTTACTGAATGGCTAATCATGTAAATTAATAAATGGATCATTTTAAATTTATTTCTACTTATATTTAAAGGCATCTTTACTTTTACGTGGTTTTAAACAAAGCATTAAAAGGATTGAGGAGAGACTTGCATAGCCTCTTGTTTTTCTTAGTATTTAATGATGGTACAATAAACTACCTTTTGCCTTTAATAAGTCACTTTTGTATAATTAGTTTAAATACTCTCCGAATTCTGTTGACACTGTAAAACTGTCAAAGTATGCTAACGTTAAAACAATGTTTTGAACTGTTCCAAACTCAGAGTAAATTTGTTTGTTTGTTTGTTTTTTTACTGTCTTAAAAGTACAGAGTTTGTCTCCTGAATCCAAATTGGGAGTTGGTTCCCACATAAGAGGTGGCTAAAAGGCTCCGACTCCCATTCTACTTTTAAATATCCTGGGAACAAAGGTAAGCCAGGAGTACAAGACTTAGGTACCTGATTGTTCAAGACTTTAGGCAATTGTTGTTCTATTTCCCCGCTATATAAATAAAATGAAATTGAAATGAAAGTTGAATTGACCTTGTGTGTGATTAGAAGGGTTTTAAATTTGATTTTGGATTTAACAGGGAGCCAATAAGGAGAAGCCAGTACAAGAAAGAGATGCTCTCTAGTCCCTGTCAGTGCTCTTGCTGCAGCTTTTATGATCAACTGAAGGCTTTACAGGAAGTTTTTAGTACCGCCAGATAATAACGACCTACAGTAGTCCAGCCTAGAATTAATAAATGCATAGACTATTTTTTTAGCATCACTCTCAGGCAGGATATTTCTAATTGTAGAGCTACTACTGCAAGAAAGCACTCCTACATTCCTGTTTAACATACACATTGAAGTACACATGGTGGTGAAAAATTCCAAGATTCCTCACGGGAAGCCATAGGAATGCCATTTAGAGAAAGTATACAATAATAACTAAGAATTCAAAAACATAATGGGGTTCTTAGGATAGAGTTACATAACCTCCACATATTATTTAATATAGTCCACTACTTATTGGCAGTGAAAGCCCTTTTCAAGGCCATATTAACAGTGTCTGTCACACATGAATTGTTATAAAAGGATCTGTGACTGGCCTCAGACTACAGACTGAAACCTTACCTGAAATAAATTAAGCTGATCTGTCATTCAAGGTCATCTTCTGAATCTCGTTCAGTGTGTCTAAATGGCAATCATTAAAAAACATTTTTGTTTTTGTGAAAAAAAAAGCATCCAAAGTGAGGCACATTGGATGCTCGGGGTTAAAATTTTGGGTCTGAGATGGAATTTCAGACGACACAACCAAAGAGTGAGAACTGGAATTCCAGGTAGAGAAAACTAGCAATGCACTGGAAGCCGTCTAGAAATTCCAGAGTAGATGACTATGAACGAGAGACTCAGGCAAGGTTTTAAAATTTTAGATGTCTGATCATGGATCCAAGTACAATCAATGATCAAACATCTGAACACTACTAAACACTCAGTACTTCAGATGGAGGAGCTCCTACTTGTAAACTATAGTGTCTTGGACACAGTGGGCAGCAGTCAGCAGCCAGCAGTCACTCAGCACAGAGGCTCCACACACGTGTCCTAGCCCCTTGAAGTGGAGGCTCACTTGCCAGGGCCACTCACCCACACTAGCTGACTGACCTCCCACGATACGAGTGCTACTGTACAGATTCGTCCCGCAATCTGAAAGCAAACACAGATCTCAATGTCCAAGTAACTAGAAAAGTCACACTGCAACCATCTGTGGGTGAGTGTGTGGTAAACATACCACAGTTAGCCTCGTCAGAGCCGTCCTCACAGTCCTGCACTCCATCACACTCTGGGTTCAGTTTACTGATGCAGAGTCCATTACTGCAGTGGAAGGTGAACGCTGAGCACACTGAAGCTAAATGAAAGGAGACACACATGATATCAGTCCCTAAGAAAACTCTAATCTAACATGTCTGTGAAGGTTCTCAGTCATCCAGGTCATCGTAGTCTAAGGAGCTTGGAAAGAAAAGTTGCTTGAAGATGTTTCACCTCTCATCCGAGAAGCTTCTTCAGTTCTAAGGGTCAAATGGTGGAGAGTCCCAGATTTAAACCCAGTGGGAGTTTCCCCCAAAGAGGGACAAAGGACCCCCTGATGATCCTGTAGCTAATCACATGAGCCAAGGTGTGAAAACGGGTGTGGGTCACAATCAGCCAGGGTTTCGAGTGAGCTCATTGTGAAACCTGGCCCCACCCTATCATGTGATTTCCTGAGGTCATATGGCCCAGGGTGTGAGTGGGCGTTAAGGGGTCTGGGAAGGGATCTTAAAACTGGATTTCCTGTTCCTGGAGACAGGAAATATACCAAGTGTCTGCCAGGGGATCGAATCGGCAACCTTCCGGTTACAGATGAGCTTCCCAATCCCCTGAGACACGGTCACCCTATATACGCAGGTCACCCCAAACGCCTTCGAAGCTTATGTCTTCTATATTGTGTGATGATTCATGTGCCGAGTTGATTTTTTTTTTCTATTCTCAAACTGATCTCCCTGTTGGAGCTCAGTCTGGGGGAGTTCTTTTTTTTCTCCTCGTCTTTCTTCATGTTGTGCATTTTCCATTGTTATAACTTTCTGACCTGTCTTCCCCATGTGATGTTTGTGTAATGTATGTATAGTCGGAAGAAATTCCTGCGCTGAAGACACCCACAACTGTCGTCTACAAACTTTGCCAGCTCCTGATGATTACCCTCGTCAGTGGTCCACTACTTAACAGTGTGTGGCTGAGCTTCAATCGACACTGGATCTTTGAGTGACCTAGTCAGTACAGCCCTGGCTCTGATATGAACCTGTCTTTTGCTCTTGTCTGTGTGAACGCTAAATTGATCATCATATCCTGTTTTATTAGGAACCTGAAAAGTAGTGTGTCACAGGAGAAGAGCATTATTGTAAATATCGAGTGTTGGGTTTTCATCTTTCACACCATGGACCACGAGCACTGTGCGGGAGTCGGGAGTACCATGAAGAAGTCACGTCTTTGGAAACTGTTACATTATTTATAATGAATAGTGAGTAAACAAACTAACTGTCACTAACCACAAAGTCCTGCATTTGGGTCCTGTTCGTGCCCTGAACCTGACATGGGGAGGTAGGTAGGTAATTGGCAGGGTAGGGAGGTGGGCAGGGTGTTGACATGCAGTTGTTGCTTGTGAAGTGAACTATCAGTTGTATGTCTGGGACTTTTGTATAAAGAAAAGAAAAACTGTTCTATAGATAAAGTTGGGGGGGAAGGATTCTATCAGAATATTTACTTCATCTTCTTTTAAACAGGCTTTATGTAGCTTTTAGCTCTTCTGAGACCAATTCAAGTTGAGATTTAATCCACATTTTTTGCTAAACCTTCTTTAACTCTTTTTACACAAAGAGATCTTTGATGGTTTGGACTCACTGCAGTTGAGCTCATCACTGTTGTCTCCACAGTCATCCCTGCCGTTACACTGCAGAGTCTTCTTGATGCACCGGTTGTTGCTGCACTTGAACTTTCCCGGACAAGCTGACAAGACAGAAAAAAATCCCTTCATCTATTTACCTAGTTCAGAGAATGCTGCAATCCTGTAATTAAACATTTATAAAATAAATAAATAATTCTCTTTAAAATGATTTGGGTTCAGGCCTCCTCCTGGCATCTCCACCTCTCTGCTCATTACTCACCTGTCACAAGATCTGCTGATTAACCTACCAGTTCCTAATCGGGTCATTATGCTGGTTTCTTAATGAGGAAGAAGACTCTCCGTCCTCATCAGATTATTGCATCAGCCAGGAAACGTGTCTGACATCTATCCTGTTCTCATCACCATCAGGCTCTGTTTTGATTTTAACCTGTGTTTCTGTGCAGACTTCTCAGCATTTGGATTCCTGTGATCTTAAAGCAGCTGTTGATGTGATTTGGAGCTATCCAAGTAAAACTGAATTGAACTGAACTGTATATATCACCCAAGGTGATATAAAAAACCTGCAGGACACTGGCACTCAAGGCCTGGGGTTGCCTACCCCTGATTTAGATATATATATGCCCCACACTGAATGGATTGGCGTGTTTCTACCCTTTGTCAAGAGGAATGGGTCTCCACCAAATCCCAGTTGTGATAGGGACTGCATTTGCCATGAACGAGGAATTCCTAATAAGCATGGGACAAAAACTTGTGCTGTTCAGTGGTAACACTAATTGTCTTCAGAGCAGTACATCAGGAGTTTAAATCCCAACCACTAAGGCCCCCAGGCTACACATACCAAAGCTATCCAAAGCCTACTTCAGTATATGAGAAAGAAATATATAAATGAAGCAATGCCCGCTCGGACGTTGCCTATATTAACAAGATCCACATCAGGTGTTGAGGGGCCACGGCATGTTAATGAGTGGCTACTGGAACCAGGTTATGGTTCCAGTGGACAAGCTATGAGAAAATGGTATTATCAGAATGCTACTACACCAGTTACCCCTATGAAAGAGATTACATGAGGATTTGGGACCTATGAATTATTTAACGCCACAATTTACACTTACACTCAAACAACTAGTTGCTCACTGTTCCAACATCTTAAGAGTCCATAAGAAGCAACTGCTATTACTTTCTATGAGGTTTTCTACTAGAATATCTGAATACTGCATTACAGACAATCCCCCTCTGGCAGCACCATGTGGAAGGTCCTGTCCATTTGGCTAGGATAAACAAGCACATGGCTCAAAAATGAGCAGTGCCCAGAAAGGAATTGGCTGAAACACCAGAGGGGCAAAACACCATCTGCAGATAGCACATTCACTTCCTTTCAACCTGTGCACTGCCTGGATTGACCAAGAAAGCCTATGAATTAATGTGTCACACATTGGTGGCCACAACTGCCCGTGTGCTTAATGAATAACTCAGGCAGCAGAAACCCAAGAAAGAAGAGGAGCAAGAAAGTGAACCATCGTGAAAGGACGGGCCCCTGTATGGCATGTTATATGGCACAGTTATATTTGTGCCACAAAACCAACCAATCACAGACTTGGATGCAAAAAATTCTGATTGGCTGTTTTGGTCTCCAGTCAGCTCACTAGCCACTGTAGCTAAACCCAGGCAAATATCCCAGAATGCATTTTGTCCAAAGCTCAAACGAGGCAGTTGTGGAGGAACGCAGAGTGGAGGAGTTTGAAATATTACTCTTTCTGGGTCACAACATAAACTGTGTTCATTTCTTCACTCAAAATAAATGTCTGCTCAAAATGCAACAATTTAAAAAAATTTTTTTTTACATACGCTCTGAATAGTGGCACAAAAATAACGCCATACTCCACAGATGCTCGACCTATTACAAAGCCATGATTTTGGTTTACTGCGAGTGATTTTATTTATTTTTGTTAGTATCCAAGACACGTCACACACAAAGCAGAGTCACAAAGAAAACCCGTGTTTGTGTCTGGACTCACTGCAGTTGATCTCATCGCTTTTATCTCCACAGTCGTTCCAGCCATCACATTGAGAAATCTTGCTGATGCACAGGGTGTTGTTGCACTGGAACCTTCCTGGACAAGCTGATAAGACAAAAACAAAAATCATGTCATCTCTTTATGTCATGGTACCAGAATTTTAGACTTCTGCATTCTATTTTTTGCAGGATTATCTTTAGTTTTCTTCTTAGTCGTTATCAAGGTTTCTGCTTTGGCTCCAGTTGTGATTATGATAGTATGTCTTTCAGTAACACTGCTTCTCCAGTAAGAACCCTGTATTATGAAGTCTTCTTTCTGTGATTTTTCCTTGTTTAATCGCTTCCTTCTTTATTTTGCCAACCCTAGTCACCTGTGTTTAGTGTTCTGTTTTATTTTGTCTTGTTTCCCTGATTAGTTTCAGCTGGGTTCCCTCGTGTTTCCTGGTTTTTCAATGTTTTCAATACTTTCCTTTGTTACCTTTTGGGTTTGGATTGCCTTCAATAAAGAGTTGATTTAATTTAATCCCTGCCTGACAGTCTGCATTTGGGGTCCTCATTCACACACACACACACACACACACACACACACACACACACACACACACACACACACACACACTTTACATCAACTCTGGCTGAATGAAAATATTTGTGCTCTGAAGCTTCAAGTGCCACTGAAAATCCTTCAAAACTGTTTATCAAAATATCAGAAGTCTATGAAAGCTGCTAAATCTGCCTTCTTGTCTGGTCTTATTTTGACCAATTGCCACAAGCCTCGCTCCCTTTGTGAATTTTTTTTTAAGGTATTTTATTGATAAAATTACAACTTCAAGGGCCCAGCTTTTATCGGTACTCTCACATCAAGTCCCAGTCCTAAATGCTTTGCTGTCTTTCAGCAGTTTGAGCCTGTATCTCTTTCGGATGTAGAGGAAATAATTGATCACTTAACAATCTCCATTCCCCATATGATATTCTTCCTGCCCGTAATTTCAAGGAAGCGCTGAACACTATTGGGCCCTGGATTTTATGTATATTGAATGCCTGACTGTCTTCAGGTTGTGTACCGTCTGCCTTCGAGCATGCTGTTGTACAACCTGTTATTAAGAAGACCAATCTTGATTCTAGTGTTCTTTCAACTTAGAGGCCAATTTCTAAACTTCCCTCTTTGTCAAAAATCCTGGAAAAGTAGTATGTAAACAACTTCTTAGATACCAGTGGTATTAGTGAAAAGTTCCAGTCTGGCTTTAAGACCAACTACTTGATCTAACCTTGATCAAAGAATGTTATTGCACTGCTGAGTCTATTCAGTCTTCTAAATCTCACTTAAAGACTCATCTTTTTACTTTGGCTCTGACTTAGGTTAGTTTGACTATCATTTGGCTGGTTTCTATGTTTTTCTTGTGTTGCTGTTGTTTTGCTGTTGGTAAATGTGTCTATTTTTATTGGCTCCTAACTTGTGAAGCACTTTGATTGCCATTGTTGTTTTTAATTGTGCTATATAAAAATGTTTTGATTTGATTTGATGAAATGAAATATGTAGAAATTTAATTTCTGCTTTACTCACTGCAGTTTTGTTCATCTGTGTTGTCTCCACAGTCATCAATCCCATCACACAGCCAAGATTTGGGTTTACAGTGACCATTTTTGCATTGTATCTGAGATGCGTCACATGCTAAGCAGAGAAACAAATTGAACACAACAACAATAAAATGCTACAGACTGAGAGTGATTTACAGTTTTTTTTAGGTCAATTCCAGTTGATATTTAACCTGGATTTTTTTTGCTAAACCTTCTTTTATTCTTTTTAGACTTCGTACAAAGAGATGTTTGATGGTTTGGACTCACTGCAGTTGATCTCATCGCTGTTATCTCCACAGTCGTTCCAGCCATCACATTGAGAAATCTTGCTGATGCACAGGGAGTTGTTGCACTGGAACCTTCCCGGACAAGCTGATAAAACAAAAAGTCCCTTCATCTATTTGCCTGGGTTGGAAAATGCTGAAATCCTTTTATGAAAATGTTTTTTAAAAGTCCTCTTTACAGTCAGTTGGGATGAAGGCCTCATACTCAGCAGTGAAACCCTGGTCAACATAGGAGGAGTCCGAGTTAAACGTAATGGTCACCTCGTTGCTTTTGATGGTGATCACTCTGCTGTTTAAGCCATTGCCACACAGCCTACAACAAAAAAAGAGATACAGACACACACTGAGCTGTCTGTCTGTCTAAACAGACATACATACACACACAAGTCCTAAAATAGTGTTTTCAACACAGTCTAATGACAGGGGATGAATAACTAATACTTTCAGGTAGAGCACATACAGTGTGATTCTGTTGAATAACACAGAACAATACTCGTCCAGCTACAGAGAAGCTTCATGACCAAACAGCCAAATGTATAAACTCAAGTTTGTTCCTGAAATGTAAATTTGAGCCAGAAATCTGAGCTACAGACTCCTCAAATAGATTCAATCAGTCATAAGCTCAGGTACTTAAATCCCCCCACCCCACCCCACCCACTCAGTGTGCAATATCACTGATCACACTGCACCTCACAATGCACCTGCTCCTCAGAGGGCATGTATGTGTATGTATATATATGTTTGTAAGCGTGTATGTGGAAATATGTGTGTGTACATATGTACGCATGCATGTATGTATGTGTGTGTATGTATGTATTTATGGGTGCGTCCATGCAGGTGTATGTATAACTTGTACATATCTTTCTTGTGTACATTTGTCTGTGTTATTGTGTAAATAAGTATGCTTTTGTGTACTTCACACACAAACTGCCTTTCATTGTTTTTGTAACAATGGCAATAAAAAGCTATTCTATTCTATTCTATTCTATTCTATTCTATTCTACATGTTGAACTAGTTGGATGTGAGAGAGTAACTTCTTATTTGTACCAGAAAGAACACAGCTCCAGTAATGTAGCCAAGAAAAAACAAAAGAATATGTGACTTTTTCATGCAAAGCATGACTGCACAACTTACTGATGTGTGGTTCAAAGGTTAGAACTGAGTCTAATTTTACCCTCTTTAGATTGTAGCAGTTGGCTTCACATTAGCATGTATGGGGAAGAATTTCAAAATTGTTCATGTAACTTTCAAGTAATTTTTCAAGTGGCCTCGAGCGAAAGCTTTGCAGGCATGAAGAACAATGACCCATGAACCATTCAAGTATAAAAAAGGGATGGGGCAATGTTGTGCCAACACATAACCAACTACAGTAATTCTACATTAATTCTGATTCTGTGGTCATCACCCAGTGTGCCAATGGTCAGCACAAATGCAGTAAGACAATTTTTTTTTGTTTTAAGCATGCTGTCAATTCTAAAATAGGAGTTTTTCTACACCTGGGTCTGTATGATCTCAGATATTAGGAAAATCCTTTATATGGTCACCGTGCGCACACAGCTGTGCCTGTGGGCACACAACCTCCATCCACCTGCTGTTCCAACATTCTGTTTGTGAGCATCAGTTCATTAGTAAAAAGTTGGCTTTTTAGAGAGGAGCTTGTTTCAGACTGCGCTTAGAGGCTACATCAAAAGCCCATTATCAGATAAATTATTATTATATGAATCAAAGCTACTCTAGTCCAGTCCAATAACAAAAGATTGAGATGAAAATGAGCAGAATAAATCAAATTTAAGGCAATGTTCACAATTTGAGTGATCAAGTCATAAAACTCTTCTGACACATTGACTTGTGGTCTTTATTTGGGACTTGCTGACTCAGAACTCTGCAGTCTAAATTTGGACTCATGCAATCCCACCACTGACACGGATGATGTACAAAGTCAGTAAAAGGAGGCATAAACTGATGCTTACTTACCTTTCACCGTTTGATGTCAACGTAATCATGGGGGCAATGCTCACTTTGATTTCCCACAAAGAACTTTTTGAAGTCAACCTTCACAAATTTTTCCTTTGCAACCTGAAAATCAAATACAGCTCAAATGTAATTATTACTGAGAAAATGTTGTGAAAATGAATGTCAAGGTCATCACAAATCTGATGTAGATGATAGCAACCCCTTATTCATTTTTTTATTCTTAATTTTTTAATTTTTAATTTAAATGAAATTAAAATAGGATCTTGAGGACTTACCTCGATGTTCCACACACCATGATGTGCTTGGAGGGTAATTGGAGGGAAAAAACGGTGAAGAGAACAAGCCTTGTCTTCAGTCATTGTGCCACCACAATCTGAACAACAGATAGTTCATCACTATACTCAGCTTCCATCTATTAAGTTTCTAATATCACAAGAATCAGCAGAAATGTCAGGAGATGGCGTTTACACTGACACAACATAATCCTGCAGGTCAACTGAATTCTATTTCCGTACACATTCAAGTGCATAATCCCAGTTACAGTGACATGTTGTGTCAGTGAGCTCTAGCTTATGGGTTGTTTTATTGAATAATTATACATTTCTGAGAATGCATCAGTTTCTTGGAAGACAAAATTACACATTAATCATTGTATATAAGTGCAATATTATTTCATGAAATTCTTTGAGACCCAGTTGAAAACAATTGTTTCTTTTTTTCCTTAAAAAACAGAAGAAGTGATAACTGTTCACAATGTGTCTGCATTTACTTAGTTTAGTCACAGGAATCTGGAAGTAGCTTGCTTTGAAGCCAGGGAAGTTTTTCTCCTCATTTGTGACCAGCGTCAGTAACATGACGTTTCCAGAGATGAAGGATAATGATTTTTGAGGATGACCACACTGTCTGAGAAAAGAACGGATATATTAACTTTTACAGAGGAAACTTTAAAGATGCCTGAAAGGCCTGTTTTATTTCTGATAACACAGAGCAGTGATACCACAGTCCTGGGGCTGGATGCATGTAAAGATGTGAAAAAGAAAAAAGAAAAAAACATCCCAAGCATTTATAAAGGAAGAATGTGTCTATAAAAATAACAGCTCTCCCATATAGCTCAGACCAGATCTACACAGTTTGGTTTTTAAGTTAGGCAGGAATTAAGGTAGCTTACCAAACTATAACATCTATCTACATTATTACAAACTTAGTGTTCAAAAACTTCTTTGCAAACAAATCCAACAATAAAAGAATGAGTGTACCTTTCTGCCTTTTCCCATACACATAGCTTTAGCTGTGAATTTGCAAAAATTCATGCATCCACCCCTGAAGTATATCTGCCCATCACTGTAATAAGCTAAAATCTCAAACACACAGAGGTAGATGACAGTTTAAATTCTGGGAGAGGGATTATTTGTCTCACTCTGTCAGAGCACGTTTCTCTATGGGAGCCAGCGAATCATAGGCTTTGATGAAGTCGTGCTGACAGTCGTCCTCCAAGATCAGAGTGTGGAAGTCGAGCCCTAACTCGGTGGCCCGGGTCCGCACGAAGCCTCCACTGCAAGTTGAGATTTGGAGGATAAAGATAATAGGGAAACCCTGGAGAATGAACAAATCCAGGGTTTCTGACGTGGATGTCGAAGAACATCCTCTCTGAAAATACATTGAAAAAAGTTCTTGTTTGACCCACACCAGCACTACCATGAATGCATCACTTTTTTTCCAACAGGATATGAAGATACAAGCTTTTATATTTTGCAACCTATTTACCTCCATAAACAGACTTCTTTACATTTTAATTTTAATAAACTTGTATACTTTACTACACAAATGCTTGCAGGTAAACCAGTTCTCACCAGTTAATGGGGTCCTGGCCAAGCGTTGATCTATAGCTGTGAACACAAAAATACATTTACTAGGACACCACATATCAGTTCTTCACTACTAACTCAAATTTCATGATGCTGAAAATGTTCAGATAAATACTGGTGGAATTTTCTTTTTTAATCGAATTAAGCGAAAACGGAGACAATGATGCATTTTAGTCATGTGATGCAGTCATGTGACCAATTAAACTAAGATAGCGGAGGGCATTATACAACAGTTGTTTTGTTTGCTCTCAATTTTGACAGCCCTGTTAAAGATTAATATGTCTGCACATGCTCCAGATAGCTTTTCTTCAAATTCTTTAACTCTCACTCGCTTTTGCACTTTTGTACATTTGTGATACTCAACATCTCCACCTCATTGTTAGTCCATTTAAAAAACTTTTCACGCACGTGCAGGACTGGGACGTAAGTGTTTTCGGCCGTTTTAATGTGGAAGCACAACTCTGTGAAAACGACTGAAAACGATAATGTGACGCAGAGCGTTTTCAGGAAAAAAACGCTGTTTTCAAATCTATCCGGGCTGGTGTGGACGTAGCCTGAGACCCCATTGCCTTATCAGATACAGTGCAGCAGTCTAGCAGCCACTAGAGCAAATCCAGTGTTTCAAAGACTTCAAAGTTTCTCACCACTGGGAGACAACAGTGATACAGAAATAGATATGTTATTCTAAGTGGTCTCCAGCAAACATCAGTGTTGCATGTACCACACACTATAAGGCATTTTCAGCAGTCGTGCAACCACTTAGGAATCTCTGTTATATTCTGAATCATTTAAATCAACTAAAATCCCGCTGTGAGGGAAGTGGATACCAGAAGATCTCAGATATATGTTAACTTAACATTTTTTAAAAAGTAAATATGGTGCTTTGAGTTCAAAGGCTCATATATTAACCTAACTTAGATCATTCTTACACTTTTCAGAACTTTTGAGATGTTTGAAGAAATGTGTCCTCTTATGGACTATGTGCATCTTCCTGTATAATGCTGCCATCTGTTAGTCACTGCTGAGTCATATACCTGTTGGAAGTCTGAACTACTTCCTTACAGAACGACCTCTTGACCAGAAAGCAACATTTACTCCAGGAACTCATTTACAATGGCAATTGATTGGGTAACAAACCACAAACAAACCTGTAAAAGAGCGTAAATTTATGGATCTATGAGCTGTCAAACCTTGTGAGATGATGCTGCTGATGTTCAGGGTGTCACTGGGTTTCAGCAGCCCTTGTCCCTGTTGGCTCCATTCACTTTCTGCTGGAGGCTCCAGAGATTCAATGGCTTGATCCACAGTGGTTTGCTGAGGGACGGGGACATCAAACTTCGACTCATAATACACCACAATGCTGTCGTCACCGCTGTCACCCTCACTGCTCCACAAGACACAGAGAGGATTTATACAGACTTTATTTTTAAAGTGCCCCACTGAACAAGAGAGTTCAGTATTTTAGGTACAAACCAATCCACCACATTAAAACCAATCATCGAATACTCAGATGCAAAGGACTACAGCTCAGCGTTTAACACCACAATACCAAACTGGCCATATTTATAAAACCTAATTTATGTATTCAAAATATTAATATGTGCATTGCTGGTAAATATGGACCCAATTTTGAATACCCCTTCTTTTTTCATACCTCCCAGTCTTACACATGTGGTTTTAGTGTCAGGGTCACAAGGTTAGGTTTATGATTAGGCATTCATTTCTGATGGTTAAGGTAAGCGGCTAAGGAAAGCATTGTGTCAACGACAAGTCCCCCCTAGGATAGCAACACCTGATATGCGCGTGCGTGTGCACATGGCTGGGCATGGCTGCCCTCTGACCACCCCGGGAGGCCATTGCGTCTTGATCCATGTCACAGTTGCACCGACTCTAATGAACTGACTGTTGATTCAGCACCTTAACATCTTTAACTAGATAAGCTGATCACAGTGAACAAATGACAACAACACAACACTTAGCAGTCAGCATGACACCATGGCCCCTGACAGGCAGTCAAGTTTCTGTTTCACAGTACCTGAAAGCCTGGACGGTGTTGCAGTTGAAGTATTTGGCCAGCATTGAGTTTTTGAAGTAAATCAGTTTCAGCTGAAAGAGAAAAAGTCACACATCATTGCAGCGACTTCCTTTAATTGCCTCAACAAAGACAGAAACACACAACAGAGGAAGCCACAGGTTTGTGATAACATCAAGATTACAATACAGATTCATAGCAAGCAGTCATTTAGCAAAATGAACCATGTTGTAACTGAATCATTAGGCAGTTAACCCTGCAATTTAATCAGGCCTCATTGTGTGGATATATACATGAACTGCTTTAATTCTTTGTGGCACAGATTAAACAACAAGATCTGATCCATCTCGACAGGATGGCATCACACAGTCGCTGGAGATTTGTCACAGTGACATGTGAGACTGTGCATGTGACAAAGACCAGTTGAGACCAGTTGACTTCTGTGAAGTCAATGTCATGTTCAAGAAACCAGTGACATGGTGCAGCCACGAGAAGTTGAGTATCATCATCGAGCCCAAAGTGTACCAACAAAATATTCCCTACACCACTACACCACCACTACCAGGCTGAACTGTTGACACAAAGCAGGATAGGGCCAGGTTTCCTACTGTTCACACCAAATACTGACCCTACCATTCAAACGCAGCAGAAGTCAAGACGCTTAAAACTGGGCAATGGGAAAAAAAATTCATAACATAGAAAAAAGTCTGTTTAAAAATGTGAGATGTTTTCTGTCTTCTATTGTGAATAAAATATTGGTTTATGAAATGTGCAAATCATTGCAGTCCTATATTGTCCAGTTCTTTTGATGTTACTGAACAGCCACAGTTTCCTGTTCCCAGCCGACAGGAGACGTAGTGGATTCAGAGATGCTGTTCTGCAAACCTTGGTTGTAACCAGTGGTTAAAGTAATGCATGCGATACAGCATACATGAGAACACCCATCATGCTGTGAGTCTGTTAGGTCTCACCTGTTGGCTGACTTGAGCAGCCAGCTGAGTAAACTCTGAGCTGCTGGGATCTTCATGCTCTGGCAGGAATCGCTGGTTGCTGATTCCCATGGAGCCGATGTAAATTCTCTGCACCGTGTCATCGTTGTGTACTGATGACACATATGGATGTTTCAATAGAACATATAATTACCAAAATTTTCAAACAACTGTTTGCATAAAAAAAGCCATAACTAGCTGTGAAAGTCCAATTCAGAAAAGTCACCTGGTGTTATACAATTACTCCAAACCAAGTTTCCGTTTTTTATTATATTAATTATATTAGATTATATTATATTATATTATATTATCAAATAAAGAAGCTGATGTGTTATCAAACAAGTGTCTGCATGTTTTCACTTCATGGATGCAGCAGGATGAACAGGTGAAAGAAGTAAACTTTTTCAGTACTTGGGGAAAACAAAAAAAGCAATATTATAAAATTAACTAAAAAAATATATAAAGTTCCTTATAGTTTGTGGCTGTGACTCAGCAGGTTGAGCAGGTCATTTGCTAATGACTTAAATGTTTAGTGGTTTGATTCCTGGCTGCTACTGTCTACATACCAAAATATCTTTGGGCAACACACTGAACCCTGGGTTGCTGTTCATCGGGGTGTGAATGTTAGACAGAAAGCACTTAGAAGCAAAAAACGCTCATATAATGTGTGTGTGAAATAGAAATGGTGTATCTCAGTGCACAAAGTAGTAGTATTAGTAGAAAAGCAATTTAACTGTCCACTACATTTCTGTAATCCTACTAAATCAAAGTTCAGACTCTCAGATTGAAGACCCAGTTGGAATTTTGGCAGTACAATCACTAAATCTGCAAAAAAAAAACATCACTTAACCCTAATCCTTGTAGCCGTAAAAATAGAAACAACAACTCCCATCATTCTGAAAAGAAAGTTCATGTGCTCTGTTAGCCCAACCATGACTGTGACATTGACAGAATGTCTCCTTGACAGCACAGTAGGACTGATATAGATTGTATAAATGGTGAATGCAGAGGTCTCCAACTCATAAGAATTGCTGGGTCTTTGAAGGATACCTGCTGTTACTCCACTGAGC
>NW_024386785.1:1797868-2009657 GCF_900408965.1 Simochromis diagramma | reverse complement strand
AGCTGGCAATAGTACCTGGACAAGTTGATAACACTGAACCCTTCTCCAGAATTACTAAGCAGCGCCTTGATTTGCAAGCAGAATTGTTCTTATGTCAACCAAAGAGGCTGAGCACTTATTACTACGCAGTCGTGGCTCATTTACGAATAGGGTGACAAGGCTAGTCGCTTGTTGGCACATCAGTTACGACGTCAGGCCTCCTCGCGTGTGATACCCAGTATAAACACTCTATGACAATATTCTAAAGATCCCTTGGAAATAATTCTACCTTTAAAACATTTACTCTTTGTGTACAGGTCCGAATTTTCCACGGATAAAGCTAAAATGAATGCATTTCTTCAAATCTTTCAAACCCTGTTATTGGTGTATAAGTTCTTTAAGCCTGGCATTAATCTTGTTGATCAATTATTAAGTCATGTACTAACAGAGACTTGGAGGAGACAGACCTAATATTTAATAATCCACATTTCACTGTTTTACTCTTTGGTTCAGATGTGGATACTGTATTGTTCTTCTTTGTAATTGTTTATGTTTAAGTTGTTTGTTGCTGGTTTTTAGTTTGTTTTTTGTCTGTTTGGGAGCTGACACAGTCTCTATGGAGATGGGTTTTTGGGGGGGTAGCAGGAGGAGAGAAGCTGCAGAGAGGCGTGTAAGACTGCAGCTCTGCTTCCTGGTCCCAACTCTGGATAGTCATATTTTGGGGGGTTTAATAAATTTGTCCATATTTCTAGAAATGAGAGCTGCTCCATCCAAAGTGGGATGGATGCCGTCTCTCCTAACAAGACCAGGTTTCCTCCAGAAGGTTTGCTAATTATCTATGAAGCCCACATCGTTTCTGGGACACCACTCAGACAGCCAGCAATTTAAGGAGAACATGCGGCTAAACTATCAATACTCGAAGTTATTTTATTATGTATGTTGTATTCTTGTTCAGCACTTTGGTCAATGCTCCTGCTGTAATTAAATGTGCTATATAAATAATTAAACTATTATTAAACTATTGTTGCTCAGAAGTCATTTTCATGTTGGAACCCTTGCATATGTGTAGATTTTGCCCATTTTGTTTTTTTGTGCTGAGGCCTGCAGTTCTTTTGATATTGTTCTGGGTTCTTTTGACCTCCTGAATGAGTCATTAATGAGTCATTATTCATTCTTTAAGTACTTTTGGTCAGCAACTATTAATGGAAAGTTTAACTGCTGTTCCAGTTTTCTCTAATTGTGGATAACAGCTCTCACCATGGTTCACTGGGGTCCCAGAGGCAGAGAAAGGGCTTTATAATCGTTTCCAGACTGATAGATATCGCAGACTTTGTTTCTCAGCTGTTTAATAAGATTTTGGCATGATGTGTTGTTGTTTGCTTCATTAGAAGGATTTTATATAAGTGATTTCTTCATTCAACATATCTGATATTTTGCTAGAAAAATTAAATTCAAAACGTGTTTTAGATTTTAGAGTCTTCAAAATATCAACCCTTTGTTTTAATTACTGCTTTGCTCACTCTTGGCCTTCTCACCTGAAATGGTTTTCCAACAGTCTTGAATGAGTTCCCAGAGATGCTGAGCACTTGTTGGTCCGTTTGCCTTTACTCTGCGCTCCATCTCCTCCCAAACCATCTCCACTGGCTTTTGGTCAGGTGACTGTGGAGGCCAGGCCATCCTGTGCAGCACTCCATCACTCTCCTTCTCGGTCAAATAGCCGTTACACAGCCTGGAGGTGTGTTTGGGTTCATTTTGCTGTTGAAAAATAAATAATGTTTCAACTAAACGCAAACGGGATGGGATGTCACTGCAGGATGCTGTTGTTCAGTGTGCCTTCAGTTTGGAATAAATCCAGCAAAGCACCTCCTCCTCCATGCTTCACGGTTGTGCATGAAAAGACTATCTTTTTATTTTTTCTGCATCACACAGAGACACGCCAGGTGGAACCAAAGATGTCCGATTTGGACTCATCAGACCAAAGCACACATTTCCTCTGGTCTGATGTCCATTCCTTCTGTTTCTTACCCCAAACAAATCACTTCTGCTTGGTGTTTTTGACCATAAAGGCCTGATTCACACAGTCTCCTCTGAACAGTTGATGTAGAGATATTTCTGCTACTGGACCTCTGTGTGGCATTTATCTGGGCTCTG
Organism: Simochromis diagramma; assembly: GCF_900408965.1. NCBI lineage: Eukaryota > Metazoa > Chordata > Actinopteri > Cichliformes > Cichlidae > Simochromis > Simochromis diagramma. The sequence continues at coordinate 2,007,527 of NW_024386785.1, read as the reverse complement.
ATCAGAGCTGATGTTAACTTGCGATTTTTGAGGCTGGTGACTCGGATGAATTAATCCTCTGCACTTCTGCACTCCACAACTGATGGTCTCAAACCTCATTAGGAAAGAAAGAAATTTCACATGTAAAACCTGACAAGGCAAGTGGAAACTGTTTCAGGTGACTACAACATGAAGCTCATTGAGAGAAGGCCAGTTTGCAGCGCTGTCAACAAAGCAAATGCTGGCTTCTTTCAGGAATCTAAAATATAAGACATATTTAGAGTTATTTATCAATTTATTCATTGCTACATAATTCCATATATCTTGCTTCATATATTTAATGCCTTCAGTATGTATCAACAATGTAGGAAGTAGTAAAAATAAAGAAAAACCTTTAAATAAGAAGGTGTGTCCAAACATTTGGCTGGCAGTGTACCTATAAATCTTGAAGTAGTCTGATGTCCACATGTCATGTTCGGGGGGCTTTTTGTAATACCTTGGAGGCCAAAGTTTAATATCTAAGGTTTTATGAATTTTGACTTCTTTTGCTCCTTTCAAGAGTCGCCACCACGGACCACCTCTGTCCATCTCAGAATGATGAAGTTTTATGGGGCTGTAAGGTTTTGTCCAATATTTCCACCTTTCCATCAATCCTGTCCACATGTCTAAACCTCACCAGCATTGCCTCTCTAACTTGTCCTCTGTTCCTCTGACCCATTCATTTCTAATCCAGTGATTCTGGTCACTTCAAATGAAAATCTTAACATCTCCAACTCTACCTCCTGTCTTTTTGTCCCGGAAACAGACAAACCATACATCATACATACAAGGTCTCACTCCCACCTTGTAAACTTTGCTTTTCACAAATTACTCCTTGCACTCATTTCAACCCACTCCGCCCTACGTGCACTCTCTCCCTCCCATTCACACACTTATCTTCTGTCTTCATCTGCTGACTCTCATTCCTCTTCTCTGCAGTACATGCATCTCCATCTTCCCTTCCATCTGCTGTCACTCAAACAACAGATCATAATGTTGTCTCCAAACATCAAATTTTGGACCTGGCCACCTTGCAGTATCTGAGACACCATCTCATATACTCACACTCAGTGGTTTTCAGGAGCCCATGCAGTGATCGCCATTACAGAATCTGTTCTCGATGCAGTGCAGACTGAAAAGCCATCCTTGTGAGTCTGTGTGCCACAACACCTGAAGGAATATGCTAAATATACATAATAATTGTTTTTGACAATTAATAATGATAAAAATATATATAAACATACAAAATGGACCAAAGTTTCCTGGATAATGAGGCAAAAATATTTGCACTTTGAGCATTTGTCCTCCAGGAGGCGCCACAATAAGAGATCTGTCAGTAGATTCTTTTTTTTTTAAACTAATGATTAGATAAATACTTAAATATTGAATTCATCAGTTAGGACCTCCTACTATTTAATAAAAAAAAATAACTGACATAATAGCTGAAAACCATTGAAATCTTTTGGTGTCCAAAACATCAGACTTCATGTGGTCTGAAATCATCTCTTAAAAACCTCTGGAAACCTATGGATACAGATAACACAATTAGCAGAAACAGTTACAGTTCAGCATTACCTGTAACTTGAAGTATGAAAACATTTGAGATGCCGAATGTCACCGCCGATCTCGTATTAAACCACAAACAGCACAAACAGCTAAATGTTCAGTGGAAAAAAGGAACGACAAATAACAAAATGCAAAGCTCATGTTTTTTTTTTATTCATTTTTACTGAAACACATATTACAGTTCAAATTGTCCATTTCATTTGAAAGCATTTATTTAAATATCAGCTTAGCACGTTAAAATCCAAATCTCTGTTTTTCTCTTTCTAGACCCAAAAGCTTCATTTTTATGATTTCTGTCAAACCTGAAACTTCACAGCTTCTTTGAGCATGTTGTTTATACACAGGTGGCATTAAATGTTACAGGAACAGTGAAAACTATCTTATTAATGTCTTTAATAGGCTACTGGTAAAATTTGAGCTTAAAGAGATGGTCACACATAAAGCAACTAGAAACAAAATAGCCAACGTCAGTGTGAAGCCAGCAGGTCAAAAGTTAAACTAAACTAACAGAGTGATAAAGTGGCCACGAGGGAGAGTGAAGACTACAGCTGATCCAAATATAAAGGGAAAGTGTTCCCAAGCCAACCAAAGGCTACAAGATAGAGACAAGCTGTCAGCTACAAAGTGATGCACAGTGACTCTAAGGCTTTCTGTAGAAGCTCCTTATAACATGCTCACATTTGTGAAATTCAAACAATATCATAGCGTAAAAATAGCACCATTAAAAATCTACTTTCATGTGACATAAAAAAAAAACTTTGAAATATATGAAACATACATGTATCACCATAACATGGTATTTAGAAGCATAACATAACAATTTTACTATAGTTTCCTTTCACTTGTGACGTACAGACATATTTTTTTTCTCATAAACTGAAAATGAAACTTCTGAATTCTGATAAGACGGTCGTAGTGACGATAATTTCCTCACATTTCTGTTGTGCGTTTTCCTGAATCAGACTCCTCCATTAGTTTGCCCTCCTGTTTAAATTTAAAACACACACACACAACTTAGATTACTTAAGTTTGAATAGAAAACAAAGAAAAACAAAGGAAAGTCAGCACAGAACAGACAAAGTGATGATAAAAATCTCTGTTCCTAATTTTATCTGTAATTAGGATCCTAAAGTAAAAACAAAAAACAAAACACGAGGTTGAAATAATACAGAATGTAAAACTGCTTTTGTAGATCCAAAACAAAATAGATCAAATTAAACGTGGAAGGTGAACAAAGACAGAATGATACATTTACCTCTGCCCTGAAGTGGTTTACATGTTTTTTTAAAAAGTCACTGGACTCTTCATAGAGCAACATGATATTACCTTCTGTCCTGGTGGAGTTTTGTTTTCAATCAGCTTTTCAGCAACATCAAAACATTCCCCCAATTTTCCACTGCCAAGTTTCTTCTGCATTTCTTCGGTCAGCTTATCTTTTGCTGCTTTTCTTATCATCTCTGTGAGAACATTTTCTTCCTCTTCCAAAATCATTTGGTCGTAGAGAAGTTTTCTGTCGCAGCAACTTGGGCAATTCTTTCTCTTTTCACAGCATTTCTTCCATCCAAGTGGTAACAGAAAGGTAACAAAAACAAAGCCAACCAAGAGTGCACCCAAGCCAATAAGCTGAAGGAGAAGCAACAAAGATCATATTTTAAACTCATATTCTGAAATCACAAAACTGTAAAAGAGAGCATGTATTTAGTTAAACAGGTGATATCTGGAAAGAATCCAGTCTGTGTTCTTTTTTTCTTTTCAACTCATCAGTTTCTTCGTCATTTGACAGTACAGTTACAAAAACCAGCAAATCTGGTGTGCATCTGCTAATTAACCCCTTCCTATAAAGTAGGTGTGAAGTCAGAGTAGAGAGAAAAAAATTAAGTGGAACAGCCTAGAGTGCAAAAGCCTCATCAGCTGATGAAGACTTCTGGAACAACATCCTTTGGATTAATGCGACCTAAGGGTTAGGTGGTGAACACCTGAAATCGACTACCAAGCATGGTGGTGGAGTTGTGAGGGTTTGAGGCTGTTTAGCAACCACTTGTCTTGTCACCTTGCTTTGATGGAACCGTGATTTCCTCTGTATACTAAAGTATCCTAATGTGAGGCTGTCTGGCTGACAGCTAAAGCTTCGCCCCAACTGAGTCATACAACAGAAAAGAGATTCCAAGCACAGCAGCAAATTTCCAGCAGAGTGGTTGAAAAAGAAAAAACCAACATGCTGCTCTGGCCCAGTCAAACTCCAGACCTCAACCTGACTGAACTGCCCGAAGAGAGCCGTTCATCAACAAATATCTGTGAACCTCAATGAACTGAAGCAATGTTGTAAAGAAAGGTGGACCAGGGATTTGGACCACAATGATATGAAAATCATACAGAAAACAGCTCATTAAGTGTAGTGTATAGAGTCACGTGAAAACATATCAACATTTGGTTGTTTTGTTCCAAACATTGGATGGTTTCAGCAGCTCTCTGATGCAAAGTCTTCCTGTATTGGTAACTGGACTCTTCAAGGTCAGATTTAACCATCCATACCTTCCATTTATACTTGTAATTTACAAGTATAATTAGTGAAAGAGATCTAAAATTTAAGTGAAATAAACTTATTACAAACTCCCTATATCTGCAGATATTCAGCTTTATCGTAGATAAAGGAGTAAAAAAACACAATAAGTGGAGAGAGCAACACAGACTGGTACTGTATGATGTGTGAAGAACAACAACTTTACTCACCATGGATTTGTTTTTCAGCTTAGCAATCAGGACTCGTTCCTCAGCTGTGATGTTTTCTTTGTCTTTGCAGCCTAACTGTGGATGTTCTGTATACGTATTGCAACAGCAAACAAACCAGTCTCCATCGATGAACACGGACAACACCCAAAGCAGACCAATGCAAACTGCCTTCATAATTTGTAAACACAAAACCAAGAAAAGTTTGCACCTGCATTTGCAAAAACAAAAACAACATGTGCATGTAGGACATGTGTATTTCCAGACTCTCTTGAATGGCTCGTCTGTCCAGAGTTGTAAAGAAAACAAAATTAAAAAAGGTAGAACCAAGTAGAAAGAGCAGGTTGTTATATCAGCATCGCAAGTGCAGTTTAGATCCTCGTCAAGCACATAATTGTGAACAAAAATCACAATCATTGCGACATACGTGCTGTATTGTTTGATGGCAAATTTTGGGAAGAAGGTCTTCATCTTGGGTGCTGAAGCTGGCGTCTGCTGAGAGCTGAAACTTAAACTAAATATTCTGAGAGGAAACCGTGCTCTTCCTGTACACAGAAGAATAACTGCAGCCTCTTTTTTATCTTCCTGGGCTTTGATCTTGAAAAGTTCTTCCAGCATTTTTTCTTATTTCTCTGAACATTTCTTCTGTATGTTGTTCTTAAAAAAAAGAAAAAGAAAAAGCTTCTAAATTACAAACTATTGAAGAAATCAGCCAGATAACACTGCAGCTGCAAAGAGTGAACAAGATGTAGCACAATGTAAAGCCTTTTAAAAACATGCATGTTTTTCTGACCACTTTCACATTTGACCCAGTCCTTCAAATCTCAGTAGAAAGAATCTTCACTTGGAAAGATTTTGGTTAAATCAAACAAAAGTGTTGCTAACCAAGCTATGGAGACAATATGCAAACAAAGACATATGATGTGGGATTGACAGCTGACTTTTTAAAAAACTTTTGTAACTTGTAGGGCAAAAGAGGATGAAGATCAGAGTCCAGCACATGGAATAATTCAATGAATTCAAATTAATTTGTTTGAGTGAATCTTAAAACTTCAGAAGAAGAAATGAAGATGGCACAAAGACGAAGACACAGGAAGTGTGAAACTGTATTCAGGAGGAACTATTTGGGCTGAGAACAAATTTGAACATAAACCACAAGTGTTCATGGTTACAGGTGCACAGCTTTGTGAATCTTTTGTTTTTTCTTACTACCTAAAGCCTGTTGTTTTCTGCTTTTTTTTTTTACCTAGTTGCAGGAGGAGAATTTTGGCTTTAACATCTTTAAAACATGTCTGTGAAGTTATTTTTATACTATGCTGTTTGCACTTTGACTTTGGTTCAGTTAAAAAAATGTGCAGTGTGTAACTTAGCATGCAGAGGGTGCAAAACATCAAATAAAAGTGCTGGTGTGACTATACAGCACTGATATGATATAATGAGAAGTCAATATGATCGAGCTTTCATTCTGCTGTGCATTCTCAGCTAAACTAAACTAAAACTTCCTTCAGCATTGCGTACTGAGGCTGACTCCGGGTGACAGGAAGGAGAACAATCTATAGAAAAGACAAAGGTGTTTTTTCCTGCTTTCCTCTCACGCTCTCTTTCTGTCTTGTTGTCAAACACAAAATTCTAAAAAGTAAAATTATTGTCACAATAGTAAACAGATACTAATCACACTGTCACATCTGTGGTGCAGATGTTAAAACCACATCTGCACCACAGATGCCACAAAGTTTCTGTTTTCGAATTAGTTTATATGTACTGTCATATCTCTGTATAACAATGAAATGCAGAGCTGCTTGTTTTGTTATAGTTTGTGTTCACAGCTCTTTTTAGCTCTCTCTTTGTATTGCAAAGTCATTATTAAAATAGTGGTGCTCAGTTAGGCTTTGTCGGGGTCAGGGCAGGTCTTTGTTTCTCTCTGTGTTCAGTTGCATGTTGCATGGAGGGTGGATTCTACTGGGTTTCCGTCCCCGGGTGGAGCCGAGTCTCCAGGTTTGCTGCCACACACCTGAAGCAAGGCCCAATTTCTTTTCTGTTGTCTTGGTCGCACATTTGTAAAGGTATTTTTTTTTCACCTGTGTATCAACACATCAAGCAAAGGTGATAACAAAGTCACTGCAAGTGCTCCAACTAACAACAGTGCAGGCGGCAAATATAGACCCAGGAATGGAAGGTGTGATCCCACTCCTGAAATTCAGATAAATTATCTCCACTTGATATTTGGGATCTGATTTTTATGTGCTCTCAAAGTATCTGACTATTTAATAACTGCATTTTGAATACCAGGAACAGCTAATATCATTTCTGCTGCAAAGTGCAGTCTCATCCCACTCAACTGATACTCAGCAGCAGCAGAGACGTGGAGAAACATCAGAACTGAGGACATGCAGAAGAAGGAAAATACAGAGTTTAGAGCAATGAAAGTAGGTTGAAGGTGCATACGTTAGCATCAGAAAGAAATGAGATAACACTGGGTCTTTTATCCCAGTGAGAAAGTCAATATATTTCCCCTGATATCTCTTATGTAACAACTGGCTCATCTAGAGCGGTCTAGATGTGGGGGTGGCTCTCAAAGGGTACCAATGCACAACTGACTCTGTACAAGCTGTGGTACCAAAGTCAGGCCAGACTTAACTGACCCTTAAATGCCACAGAACATCAGACAGACGAGTATATGTGTTAAAAGAAAATTGTACATAGTGTGATCAGCTACATGAAATGTGCCCTTTTTAGGATCACTAAGCAAACCACATGTCTATGTGACCTGCCATATAACAACTTTTGAGTGATAAACTTATTTTAGCAACTAACAGCTTCCTCTATTCTGAGAACATACAGATGTAGAAAAGGGCAACCTCAGCTCTGAGTTCTTGGAATAACTTTGTTATCTTTGTACACACGTGTAACCAGCTTGTATAAATACAGAACGCAGACAGTGAGAGAGCGCCAGTCCGTGAGTGTCTCTCTGCGTATGAGCGCTCTGTGCCCGCCTTTGCAAATAAATCAACTGCAGTGTGTTTGTGTTTTCTAACTCAGTCGTCTCAGCTGCAGAACTGTTTGGGAGATTCTTAGGAATCCCCTGTCAATATGGCACATACACTATACTGCTAGAAATATTCGCTTGTCTGCCTTCACACATATATTTGAGTGGCATCTTATTATTAATCTATAGAGTTTATTGGATGTCAGCGCACCCTTTGCAGCTATAACAGCTTAGGCTCTTCTGGGAAGGCTTTCCACAAGTTTTACGAGTGTTTATGGGAATTTTTGACTGTTCTTCTAAAAGCGTATTTGTGAGGGCAGACACTGATGTTGGACGAGAAGGTCTGGCTCACAGTCTCCACTCTGATCCCAGAGGTGCTCTGTGCAGGACTCTGTGACGGCCAGGCTTGCTCACCCATGTCTTTATGGAGCTTGCTTTGTGCACTGGTGCTCAGACATGTTGGAACAGGAAGGAGCCATCCCCAAACTTTTCCTGCAAAGTTGCGAGCATGAAATTGTCCAAATTGTGGTGGTATCCTAAAGCATTAAGAGTTTCGTGACTGAACTTGTTGCACAGGTGGTATCCTATCACTGTACCACACTGGAGTTCACTGAGCTCCTGAGAGTGACCAGTCTTTTACAAATGTTCTGCATGCCTGGGTGTTTGATTTTATACACCTGTGGCTGTGGAAGTGATTGGAACATCTGGATTGAGTTGTTTGGATGGTTGAGTGAATACATTTGGCAATGTAGTGTGCAGGGGGTGGGGAACTCCAGGCCTCAAGGGCCGGTGTCCTGCAGGTTTTAGATCTCACCCTGAGTCAACACACCTGAATCACATGACAAGTTCATTACCAGGCCTCTGGAGAACGTCAAGACATGTTGAGGAGGTCATTTAGCAATTTAAATCAGCTGTGTAGGAACAAGGACACATCTAAAATGTACAGGACACCCGCCCTCAAGGCCTGGAGTTCCTCACCCCTGCTATGTTGTGTAGCTGAAAAACAGGGAGGGGAGAGATCTCCCACCAACTTTGAATATCTCAAACAATACAATTTATATGATCGTATTAAATTGTAAGATTAGTAAAATCATGAAAAATATTCAAGTCATTTCAAATCAAACTTTTATTAGTCACAACTTGTAGTGTACAGCGACTCTGACAATAGCGATATAATAAACTTGCAAGCGTATTTGACCGTGTATTGATATCACATCCTATGAATATTTCATCATCACGCACCTTTATCGCAGTAACAGACAAGAAGATTGACAGAAATAATGTTTTGTCTTCTTGCAACAATTATTATATATTTGCAGCCGTATTTGCCAAAATACAATGTAATATACAACAATGTAAAAAAACGAAAAAAGAAAACATACAGCAAAGAAACCAAAAAAAGAGGAAGAGAGGTAAAAAGCTGCCCGGCGTAGTTCATATAAAATGTTAAAAATGTTAAACTGTATAATAAAAATGAAATGAATCTGTAAAAACAAGATATACTTTTAGCTGGAGTTTGAAATTTTGATTTCAGGAAACTGCACCATGATTCAGCATTTCACAAAATAAAATCAATCAGCGCTGCATATGTTGACGTAGACAAAGCTTTGGATTCGGTGGTGGTAGCATCTCCTGCGGCCGCATCTGTAGCTCATCTTTTAGTTGTTCTTGTTTTTTCGAAAGTTTTGGTTCACTTGACTTTTCAACCATGTTTGCAGCTGAGTCGAGACATTCTATCCAGTCCTTTTGAGTTTCACTTATTTGGTTAAAGATTGTTCTGGTTAGCTCTTCTTTTGCTGCTTCTGTGAGAATCTCTTTCAGTAAATATTCTCCCTCCTCCAAGATCACTGTGTCAAATACAATTCTTCTTCTACAGCAGCATTCACAGCATCTCTTCCAGTCGAACAGTGACATCAGGGCTGCCAGAAAAATGATGCCAAAGAGCAGAAAGAAGCCAATGTTCTGAAAAGGAATCGTGAAGACATCAGGCTGATCGGTCAGAATAAGAACAACGTACAACCTGAAAATAAGGTAAGAACTACTCACCCTTGAGTAATTTTTCATTTCAATGATGATTATATTTTCCTCATCTGTGATGTTTTGTTTGTCTTTGCACGCTAAGTTTGTCCGATTATTAGACTTCTCTAGATTACAGCAAACATACCAGTCTCCATCCATGAGCACAGAAACGACCCACAGCAGACCAACACAGCCTGCTTTGAGAATACGAGTGAGAAGAACTCCACATAATTCTGTCCTACAGCATTTAGTCTGCTCCTGCCGTTGCTCCTGCTCCTGCGATGCAACAGCAGCAGGTGATGGTGACGGTGAGTCACCATCTTTTTTTGAACTTCCACATCTACACGCGAACGTAAACTTGCAGGCTGTCTTAAATTTCTTGTCTGTCCAAAGTATTAAGATGAAGATAATACAAGTTGGCAGAGCCATGTATATGCCACAGTCAGGAGTTCCTTGTTTGCAGGTGCACGCCATATCTCTCTCAAGCAAAAGATTGTAAGTAAAACTGCCAACGATGGTGACAAAGATGCTGAGTTCCCGAAAGGGAAAATTTGTCAGGAAGTCCTTCATCTTTGGACAACAGTTTACTTCTGATGAGAGCTGCAGCTTGAAATGTAAAGATGCATCAAGAAGACCACAAGCATTTCCTTTTTGAAAAAAAAAAGAAGAGAAAATCAAACTGTACAATGTAGAAAGCTCTTCTGAAAAGGGGAGGGCTTTGAGGTATTCTTGAAAAATCAGCTCTCTGTGCAACATTTCTGATCATCAGAATAATATTGTTTTTTTTTTATTTTTAAATACAATGATAAAAAAATGAAAATTACTTAAAATTATTACATATGTAATACATTTTACCATTCTTATTACTATTATTTGAATTATAGATAAAATGGGGTTACATGGTGGTGCAGTGGTTAGCACTGTTGCCTCACAGCAAGAAGGTCCTAAGGTTGAATCTATGGGCTGGTTTTGCATGTTCTCCCTGTTCCCTGCAGGTTCTCTCTGTGGATTCTGGCTTCCTCCCGCAGACCACAGACATGCAATTCATGTATTTCCTGCAGTTGTGATGTGAGCATGAATGAAGGTTGTCTGTCTCCCTGTGTTAGCCCTGTAATACACTGGAGACCTGCCCAGGGTGTACTCTGCTGTTCATCATGGGACAACTGGCAAAGGCTGCAGTAGATGGGCTTGATATTTGTTCATGGAGATGACCCAAAACAGCAGTCAGTGTAGCAGATTATGTAAAGTGGCTGAGGTTTGCATCTTGCATCTGCTCAGAGCAACAGTATATACCTTCGAAGCATATATGCACAGGAAACTGTGGATTTCCTGTTTTTTTTTCTTAAAGCATAATTGCATTTCATTGAGTTATTGTTAATGTATAAAATCTCAATCTTTAAACGTTTACTTGTTGTCTATTAAATTAGAGTTTTGCTACAATTTTCCTTCGTGATCATGCCTGTGCTTCCTTTAGTTTAATGTTTTATACACTAATTTAAATGATGGATGTGCTCACTGTACAATCAGCTAGATTTAGCATTATCAGGTCTTAATTTAAGAGCAGGTGTGACTGCCAGTTGTTTGTTATTTCTTTGTTTTTTGTTTTTATTTTAACCCGAAGTGACCATTTTACAGTACTAAGCTACAAACTAATGATAGAAGACTTAGGTAACAAGCTGTTCATCAGTGCAGAAACAATCTAATAAAATATTAATACCTTACTCACCAAAACCGAAATCTTTGGATGTATTATTGTACGATCTACTGTACAATATAAAGCGCCTTGAGGCAACTGTTGTTGTGATTTGGAGCTGTATAAATAAAGTTGAATTGAAGTGAAACAACATTTTTTTTGTGTACCTCATTGCCGTATTTACTGGACAGGCAAGGCCTATAGACAACCTGGCACACCTGTGAAGTCTGACACTAAAATTTAAGCCTTAACAGCCTCCAGATAGATGAACAATAACAAACACGGATGTTAAGAAGACCATCAGTGAATTCCAAACCTTGTTCTTGTGTGTCAGCACAATAAATTTCAGGTTAATGCCCCAAGCCTACCTGATCTCCTGCCTTTTGCCCCCATATCAGGGGGTGTTGGGGCTTAAGAGGTTCACAAGAGGTTCACAGACCTGAATATCCTGAAAAATAGTGAGGTGACTTTAGATAGATTACATCACTTTAACTGTATCTAAGCTTTAATTTTCTGTTAAGCTACAACATGACTGAGGATGGTCTCATCCCATCAGCGTAGCTGAGGTGGGTCTGTCAGTTTTCAGTGGACCACAATCTAAAAATGTTTCCTAATTTTTTCCTAGTATTTCCTCCTATTCAGTGCATAAACCTAAACAGTTAGTGAAAGTGAAAGTCAGAAGCAAGTTGACAATAAAACAAATTTGTAAGTAGGAAAAGGGGGGAACAAAAAATACAAAGCACAGTTAGCTGAAATCTGTAACTAAACTTCTCAAATGGCTCTTATGGGTCTCTAAAAAAGAACTGCAGACAGCAAAGGCCACGTTGTGTATACTGGGAGGATGCAGGCGTTATTTGACATAACAGATTTCACCCAGTACCAGGACATGCTGAATATTTACACTAAAATTCACACATAAATTGTTCCCTCTATTCTTTCAGAATACATGAAAATAACAAAGTATTTAGCTGTGAAGATGGTGCAGATACAGAGACAGGAGGGAGGCGTTTTATGTTCACATACTCTACATCGTATTGTGCAAGGAGGAAATGGCATTAAAACCACACGGGTTTGCTTAATACCTTTTCATCTTGAAGGTGCCAGCTTCTCCAGCTCTGCAGTGCATGCTGTTTGCATTTCCCCTCACTCGTCTGTATGCAGCGCAGTACGGTGGTTAGCACTGTTGCCTCACAACACATAATATCTTTACACATCTGGGTTAAGTTACCCCATTATGTGTAATCTGTGTAAGTGGCGGCACAAAAGTGGTTATCAACTCAATGATCAACCCAAGGCTTCCCAATCCAGCTAAGAGAGCTTTCACATGAAAAACATAGAAAATCAAACTATGTAAATATGAAGAGATAAAAACAAAGATTGAAAACAGCAGCTATTGCAGCCAAAGCTTCTGAATAGAAACGATCCTAGTTATGGGCTGATGACCTACTGATAAAAGTCCTTTTTTTAAGAATTGCTATATCATCTATTATGAATCCATCAGACTTTTTTTTAAAATTCAGTTTAGTTTGAGTTAGTTTCATTGTAGTTTCATTACTACACCAGGGTGCCAGTTTCTCTGTTACTGTTCCCTTCTTGACAAAAAGCAGCAGCTAACCTTTGTGGCACCGGACAGTCAGAGCAGCTCTCAGTAACACGTGGCCAAGTTTACAGCTCAGGCCTTTTTTTTTCAGTCAAATGCTATTCATGCCTCTCTTTGCTACAGCAGTTGCTGAGTCTGTGTTTCCACAGGCCCCGCTAGTTTAGAGACTTATTCCTCATGATGAGTGAAATTAAGACAGAACATCTTCAACCGGTCTTTAACTCACTAACGAGGGAAGCTTTGGTCAAAACCAGGCAGTGGAGGAATGCTCATCAGCTGTCTCTAGCCCAAATCCTTGAAAGAGCAGCTGTCCTCGTAGCCTTTTATTCCCATTACAGTTACAGTTCACACAATACAACACAAGTAAGCACCACCCTACATAAAACCCCCCTTGGTTACAAAGACAAGGCACTATGTGTGTGTATGTGTGTGCACGTGTATGCGTGTGTGTCATGGGGGTGCGTTTGTGTGACCTCCTGCTCACCAAAAGGGTCATAAAAGCAGGAAGCTTACAACAGAAGAAACAGATCTTTCAGATAGGATGCATCGACAATAAAACCTCCCCCAGCACAGAGTGGCTGGAGAGGTGGTCAGAGACAAAGGAATGGCTTTGATCCTACTGCTTGAACTAAGACTTTACAAATTTAAGAACCACAATGACACATTTAACAATTTGACTTAACAGCAGTTCATCCCCCCAAACCACTGGTTCCAAATCCTTCCCCTCATAATTCCTCAAGATGCTCCCTTCGTTTCTCATGTGCTCTCACCAGCATCATCTATCACAGTTGTCACACTCCGGTCCTCGAGGGCCGGTGTCCTGAAACTTTTCCATTCATCCCTGAACACACCTGAATAAAATTAGTAGATCATTAGCAAGACTCTGTAGAACTTGAATGCATGCTGAGGTGGAAATTCAACTGGATTCATATTACAGCAGTCCTAACATAGGACATAACATAACATAACATAGTCCTAACAGGACTGCCTCTAAATACTACAAAACTACAGCATTCTAGTTACCATATAACCTGTGTTGATTATTTGTTGAAATGAATTAAAGACTGAAATGAATGAGATTATGTTTTTATTTATTTATTAATCTGTATGCATGCTCAATCATCCAGGTAAGGAAATCTACAAAGTTAATTCTGTTCATCAGTGGGAGAAAATTTCTTCACTCGTTCAAGTGACTTCTTCAGTCTCAGCTGACGGCAGGTTTCGCCAACCTTATAAACAGTACATACACATGTCAGTTCCTTGGTCATTATTATGCAAATTGTCATGACCATTGACCAACAGACACTGATCAATGGTCATGACAATTTGCATATCAAACCCCCTGAAAACGCTGTCCAGATGAACAGAATGACCTTTTGGGGATTTTTTTCATGCAACAATTTTTGCTCAAGATTAAAAAACTTTAATTAAAGAAACAATCTAAATGTAAAAAATGCAATAAAAAATGATAATGTTGTAACCAGTACATTTCCATTCATATTCAATTTATCACATGATATATAGTATATGTATGTAAATTAAAACATTTTTATAGAGAAACAAAGCAACTTCATTTAATAGTACTTGAACTTTATGGCCAGTATTTGATATGTTGGGTTTTATAGTGTTAAGCTTTTCTTCTTCTTCTTTTAGGACCAGAGTATACTGATCGAACATACACAGGTTGAAATGCACGATTAACAAAATGAAAGAAAATGAATAATTACAATGAAAAAAAATGTCCATCCATCCATCTTCTACCGCTTTATCTGGGGCCGGGTCGTGGGGGCAGCAGCCTAAGCAGAGAAGCCCAGACCTCTCTCTCCCCAGCCACCTCCTCCAGCTTATCCGGGGGAACACCAAGGCGTTCCCAGGCCAGCCGAGAGATATACTCTGTCCAGCGTGTCCTGGGTCTGCACCGGGGCCCAGGAGGCGCCCAGGAGGCGGCCAGGAGGCGCCCAGGTGGCGGCCAGGAGGTGGCCAGGAGGCGGCCAGGAGGTGTAGATTGACCGGTAAATTGAAAGCTTCGCTTTTACACTCAGCTCCCTCTTCACCACGACGGACCGGTGCAGTGTCTGCATCACTGCGGCCGCAGCACCGATCCATCTGTCGATCTCCGGCTCCCTTCTTCAATCACTCATGAACAAGACCCCGAGATACTTGAACTCCTCCACCTGGGGCAGGAACTCATCCCCGACCCGGAGTGGGCAGTCCACCCTTTTCCGGCTGAGAACCATGGCCTCAGATTTGGAGGTGCTGATCCTCATTCCCGCTGCTTCACATTCGGCTGCGAAGCGTACCAGTGCGAGCTGGAGGCCCTCACCCGATGAAGCCAACAGAACCACATCATCCGCGAAAAGCAGAGAAGAGATTCTGAGGCAACCGAAGTGAAAAAAAAACTGTGTACTTTAGAATTTTTCACATGAATGTTAAGAAAAAAAAAATCATTTTTTATTACAGCTTTGATTAGAGGTTATTAATAATGTAATGAAGCATCTAACCGTGTGATTATTTAATCTGATCCTTTGCTGCTCGTGCTCCTTATTCACTCAGAAATCCTCGGTGTAGCACCCTCTCTATCAGTTCCTCAGCAACATCGAAACACTCTTCCCATTGTTCAGCACGTATTTTGGTCTCAACTTCATTGCTTAACCTGCATATTTCCTCAGCTTACCTTTCAGAACACTTTCCTGCTGTTCCAATGTCAGTTTGTAATACAAATGTTTCCTCTCTGAGCTCGAAGGTCTCTTCCATTAAATTATTGACCACAGGGCACAGAAATGATACCAAAGAGCAGAAAAGAGCCAATAGTCTGAAAAGGAACCAGAAAATGTTAAACGAAACCAACAGCTACTTCAGCAGTTGTTTATCTTTAGCTTGATGTAAAGCTTAGATTAGCTGCAAACACCTGGGGAGCAGACATATGAGTGACTAGAGACCTTCTTTATTGAACTTAAGCACATAAGCTTCATCTCTTGCACTTGCTGTAGTTATCTCTCCAGTTGCTCCTCCATCAGGTTGTGCTCCTCATCCTTCCAGGTGCTGCAACTCATGCCTTGGCTGTTGTTGATGGTCTTGATCCTGTTGTTACTGTTCCATTAGCCATTGTCTAATTCTCTCTTTTTGCTGATCAGAGAGTCTTGGTTCACTGGAGTTTTCAGTCATTCCTCCAGCAACACCAACACATTCTCTCCATCTTTCTCCCTGTACTTTGTCAGAGATGATTGCTTTCATATCATCTGCTAATGCTAATCAAAGTCTCCTTTACAGGGAATGCAGAATTATTAAGCAAGTTGTATTTTTGAGGAATAATTTTATTATTGAACAACAACCATGTTCTCAATGAACCCAAAAAACTCATTAATATCAAAGCTGAATGTTTCTGGAAGTAGTTTTTAGTTTGTTTTTAGTTTTAGCTATTTTAGGGGGATATCTGTGTGTGCAGGTGACTATTACTGTGCATAATTATTATTCAACTTAACAAAAAACAAATATATACCCATTTCAATTATTTATTTTTACCAGTGACACCAATATAACATCTCCACATTCACAAATATACATTTCTGACATTCAAAAACAAAACAGAAACAAATCAGCGACCAATATAGCCACCTTTCTTTGCAAGGACACTCAAAAGCCTGCCATCCATGGATTCTGTCAGTGTTTTGATCTGTTCACCATCAACATTGCGTGCAGCAGCAACCACAGCCTCCCAGACACTGTTCAGAGAGGTGTACTGTTTTCCCTCCTTGTAAATCTCACATTTGATGATGGACCACAGGTTCTCAATGGGGTTCAGATCAGGTGAACAAGGTGGCCATGTCATTAGTTTTTCTTCTTTTATACCCTTTCTTGCCAGCCACGCTGTGGAGTACTTGGACGCGTGTGATGGAGCATTGTCCTGCATGAAAATCATGTTTTTCTTGAAGGATGCAGACTTCTTCCTGTACCACTGCTTGAAGAAGGTGTCTTCCAGAAACTGGCAGTAGGACTGGGAGTTGAGCTTGACTCCATCCTCAACCCGAAAAGGCCCCACAAGCTCATCTTTGATGATACCAGCCCAAACCAGTACTCCACCTCCACCTTGCTGGCGTCTGAGTGGGACTGGAGCTCTCTGCCCTTTACCAATCCAGCCACGGGCCCATCCATCTGGCCCATCAAGACTCACTCTCATTTCATCAGTCCATAAAACCTTAGAAAAACCAGTCTTGAGATATTTCTTGGCCCAGTCTTGACGTTTCAGCTGTCTTGTTCAGTGGTGGTCGTCTTTCAGCCTTTCTTACCTTGGCCATGTCTCTGAGTATTGCACACCTTGTGCTTTTGGGCACTCCAGTGATGTTGCAGCTCTGAAATATGGCCAAACTGGTGGCAAGTGGCATCTTGGCAGCTGCACGCTTGACTTTTCTCAGTTCATGGGCAGTTATTTGGCGCCTTGGTTTTTCCACACGCTTCTTGCGACCCTGTTGACTATTTTGAATGAAACGCTTGATTGTTCGATGATCACGCTTCAGAAGCTTTGCAATTTTGAGACTGCTGTATCCCTCTGCAAGATATCTCACTATTTTTGACTTTTCTGAGCCTGTCAAGTCCTTCTTTTGACCCATTTTGCCAAAGGGAAGGAAGTTGCCTAATAATTATGCACACCTGATATAGGGTGTTGATGTCATTAGACCACACCCCTTCTCATTACAGAGATGCACATCACCTAATATGCTTAATTGGTAGTAGGCTTTCGAGCCTATACAGCTTGGAGTAAGACAACATGCATGAAGAGGATGATGTGGACAAAATACTCATTTGCCTAATAATTCTGCACTCCCTGTAAATGAGGTATTTGGAATGGAGTCAGTCCCACTGACAAGAAAAAAGATGCACACATTTTGCATTTTAAATCTGCAACATCCCATTGGGACCTTTATACTTTTTTATTTCATTTGCCCCTGCTTTTTACTTTCACTTCTTCTCTGGTTAGACATTTGAAAAGACTTAGTTAGATTTTGTGAAAGCTTGTGGTTAAGGTTAAAACAAACTCCTCCACAACAATATGACCGGTCACAAACTAAATGACAAGGTGGGAAGTTATATAATAAAACTTCCTGCAAAGGAACTGTCAACTAATGGTCAATACTTTGGTTATTACAGAAAAACATTACTAAGATTTTTTAACAAGATGCAGAAGGATGTCAGCATACACAAATATGTGTGTGTGCTTGTGTGTGGGCTGGCGGCGTATCACAGGTGCTTGCCTTTCTTTAAAGTTAATGCATACCATTTGATAAGTACCTGAATAATGCAGACATGCTCAGACCTGTTACCTGAAACTGAATTCAACTGTCAGTATATGTTTATATTTCACATTCCAGCTCTCATCAGATGCAAACTCTCCAGCAAAGATGCAGGACTTACTAGCAAATTTTCCCTTTAGGAAAATCAGCATTTTCGTCATTATTATTGGCAGTTTTACTTACAATGTTTTGCTTGACAGGAATGTTGGCTGTGCTTGCAAAGGTGTAGATTTTGACTGCTGGGTATACCTGCTTTCTCCAGCCTTGATTATATTCATCTTAATACTCTGCATTGACAAGAAAATGAGAACAGCCTGCCGGTATTCATGTGCATGTACATGTCCATGCTCGCCTAAATGCTGCAGGACACAGTTCTTTGGAGTTGTAATAAGTCACACTTTGAAGGCGATTTGTGTTGGTCTGCTGTGGATTGTCTCTGTACTTATTGATGGAGACTGGTATGTTTGCTGTAAGGTGGGTCGGTCTGAACAACAAGCAAAGATAGCCTGCAATGACAGAACTAACATCACAAGTGAGGAAAAAGAAATCATCACTGAAGAGAAAAATGTTTCCAGGGTGAGTATTTCATCCTTTATCCACAGCATAAAACAGTGATCTGAAAAACACCGTCATACTCTTCTTTCATGTTTCCTTCTTAGAGATACGGCTTTGGTCTGCTCTTTTTCATCATTCTTTTGGTGGCCCTCAAGTCATTGTGCTGTTGGAGGAAATGCTTCGACTGCTGGGACAGCAGAAGAACTTTTTTTGACCTGGTGATCTTGACAGAGGAGGGGAACGTTTGGAAAGAGATTCTGAAGGAAGCAGGAAAAGAGGAGTTGACTAGAAAAATCTATGAAAAAATAGTTGAAAATGAGTGCAATGACTATGATGTTGCTGCAAAAATGATTGAGAAATCTGAAAAACCAAAACTTTCTAAAGAACAACAAAAAAAATTGAGAGAACTACAGCAGGAACAACAGTAACTGTATTTGTATTCTTGATAGTTGTGCTGTTCAACTTTTAACTTCTCTTCTTTCTTCCTCTGTGTGGCCCTTTTAGGATTTTTTTTAGTGTACTTTGAATTTTCTTTGACAAAATATATAAATATGGAGATAATGTCTTGGCGTTGCTGCAGAAATGTAAATTACTTTGACTTTGTAAGCTGAGTATAAAATCTTGCAGACCTTTAACTGAAACCTGTTGTACATGCTGTTGATTCAGTTATGGTTCATTTTGTTCCCGCTTTATTTTTACTCTGAGCAAGGTGAATGTAATTTATGTCACAAACAGTAGTAATAAGTTCTTTAGTTGCACATAAATCTGAGTTTAATCATTTACATCGACCTTGTTTTTATTTCTTTGCCATTCTGTACAAATTTTGTTGTCAGCCCTAAAATAAAATACAATTTCATTAAAATATTTTTTGTAATCACTGAGGTTTAACCACTACAAACAAAAGTGCTTCGAAATCCTGATTTATCATATCAGGTACTATAAAGCACATTTAATCATGTCTTTTGCTTTAATGGCAGCACAAGCCTGTGCAGGTCTGACATTGTGCCAACATGTTCTGACACGCTTCCAACGGTTTCATGCACATTAACAGTGTTTCTCTTTCTCTTTCCTGTGTGTGTGTGTGTGTGTGTGTGTGTGTGTGTGTGTGTGTGTGTGTGTGTGCCAAAATGTTGAATTCTGAAAGGAAAACTGCCACAATTATGCAATATGGACATCCACAAAAATATCCTGTAGGTTTTCCACAACTTTCAGCTGCAAAACAAGCAATGCACCTACTTCATACATCCTCATTTAAAAGAGAGGTGAAAATTAAAGAGACTCTAGCAAATCAGGCCTTGGTATTTAGAGAGGGTCAACGTACAAACTGGTGATGGGTTATCAACTGCAGACAGTAGTGGTGGACAACCAGGGGGAGATGGCTGTAGTGATAGATGTAGGGACAACGAATGACAGCAGCACCAGCTAGAAGGATCACAAGAAGCAGGAGGAATACCAAGGGCAGAGTAGCTTAAGAAGATGTGGGGGGTGGAGGCAACCTGTAGTCCCAGTAGTAATCGGAGCACTCAGTGCAGTTGTCCCCAAACTGGACGAGTGACTTCAGCATTCCCAGGAACTTTGTCCAGAAGAGCGCAGTCCTACGAATGGCTTTAGATACTGCGCAGGACCCTCAAACTCCCAGACCTGTTTAAGCGAGGGGGGGGGGAGTGCAAATGTGCAGTCTTGGATTCATGAACAAACATAAAAATATTGACAAATTCACACACACACACACACACACACACACACACACACACACACACTACACACACATTGGAGCCATTCAGGGATCATTAGCAATACAATATAATACATTTTTTTGCCCTTAAAAACGCATCTGCAACACACACATAGACAAAACCTGGTCTGTGCTCTGCATATGGCTTATTTACAGAAGTAGAGCAGTGGCAGTAAACATGAAAGTTTTACAGTTTTACTATTATTTTCATTCATTAGATTTCTTGGATTGCTAATTTCAGGTTGGTGAGATTGTTCCAACTTTATGAATGGGGAATTTAGTTCCATGCCATCTACATATAGAGGGATGTAGCTTTAATAGCATAATATCCCAAACAGAACAGTGATCAGAGGTCATTAACTGGTCTCAGTCATGGTGGGAATTGCTAGCCACACTCAATACAGAACAAACAGCTGCAGTTACATTATAAATTAACAATAATAACGGTAGATCAACACAAGACAACTGGAATAGTTGTAATAACACTGAATGCAAGATCAACAGTCCTATGAGCCCTTGGGTTCCTCCCCTTGGCCTGCTACATAACCCCCACCTGAAGAGGTTGGTCATCCCTGACAACTGTGTCACCCCACACAAAGTCTTTCTTTCAATGTCCTAGAGCCCATCTTAGGCGAGCAGGCTGATTGAGGCCAACGGGGGGAGAGTCCTTCTGATCAGGACACGGGGTCCAGCTGGCACCCCTTGTCCAATAGCAAGTGAGGCCAACAGAGAGAATATCCACATAACTACCCAAAACTTGAAAAGTAATCTTAAATGATGTTGCCAGCCACAAATGTCAACCTGACACCTTAGCATTCTCATACACAGGCCACACAAAAAGGCCAATGTGACAACAACACTATTTATAGAAAACAAAAGGTGTTACTGCAAGCTACACACAAAATATGTGACAACAAGTCGAAATGCATTACAGGGAGTGCAGAATTATTAGGCAAATGAGTATTTTGTCCACATCATCCTCTTCATGCATGTTGTCTTACTCCAAGCTGTATAGGCTCGAAATCCTACTACCAATTAAGCATATTAGGTGATGTGCATCTCTGTAATGAGAAGGGGTGTGGTCTAATGACATCAACACCCTATATCAGGTGTGCATAATTATTAGGCAACTTCCTTTCCTTTGGCAAAATGGGTCAAAAGACGGACTTGACAGGCTCAGAAAAGTCAAAAATAGTGAGATATCTTGCAGAGGGATGCAGCAGTCTCAAAATTGCAAAGCTTCTGAAGCGTGATCATCGAACAATCAAGCGTTTCATTCAAAATAGTCAACAGGGTCGCAAGAAGCGTGTGGAAAAACCAAGGCGCAAAATAACTGCCCATGAACTGAGAAAAGTCAAGCGTGCAGCTGCCAAGATGCCACTTGCCACCAGTTTGGCCATATTTCAGAGCTGCAACATCACTGGAGTGCCCAAAAGCACAAGGTGTGCAATACTCAGAGACATGGCCAAGGTAAGAAAGGCTGAAAGACGACCACCACTGAACAAGACAAGCTGAAACGGCAAGACTGGGCCAAGAAATATCTCAAGACTGGTTTTTCTAAGGTTTTATGGACTGATGAAATGAGAGTGAGTCTTGATGGGCCAGATGGATGGGCCCGTGGCTGGATTGGTAAAGGGCAGAGAGCTCCAGTCCCACTCAGACGCCAGCAAGGTGGAGGTGGAGTACTGGTTTGGGCTGGTATCATCAAAGATGAGCTTGTGGGGCCTTTTCGGGTTGAGGATGGAGTCAAGCTCAACTCCCAGTCCTACTGCCAGTTTCTGGAAGACACCTTCTTCAAGCAGTGGTACAGGAAGAAGTCTGCATCCTTCAAGAAAAACATGATTTTCATGCAGGACAATGCTCCATCACACGCGTCCAAGTACTCCACAGCGTGGCTGGCAAGAAAGGGTATAAAAGAAGAAAAACTAATGACATGGCCACCTTGTTCACCTGATCTGAACCCCATTGAGAACCTGTGGTCCATCATCAAATGTGAGATTTACAAGGAGGGAAAACAGTACACCTCTCTGAACAGTGTCTGGGAGGCTGTGGTTGCTGCTGCACGCAATGTTGATGGTGAACAGATCAAAACACTGACAGAATCCATGGATGGCAGGCTTTTGAGTGTCCTTGCAAAGAAAGGTGGCTATATTGGTCGCTGATTTGTTTTTGAATGTCAGAAATGTATATTTGTGAATGTGGAGATGTTATATTGGTTTCACTGGTAAAAATAAATAATTGAAATGGGTATATATTTGTTTTTTGTTAAGTTGCCTAATAATTCTGCACAGTAATAGTCACCTGCACACACAGATATCCCCCTAAAATAGCTAAAACTAAAAACAAACTAAAAACTACTTCCAGAAACATTCAGCTTTGATATTAATGAGTTTTTTGGGTTCATTGAGAACATGGTTGTTGTTCAATAATAAAATTATTCCTCAAAAATACAACTTGCCTAATAATTCTGCACTCCCTGTATTATCTGTCTCGGAGTTTAACTTTGCTTGACAGTGTAACAAGTGAAAAAAACAAAAACTTGTCAGACCAGCAGGATTCCTACTGAACAACGTTCAACATTTGTTTCCTTTCCTGAAGGGTGACTGGAAAACATATAAACTGTTTCTGCTGGCATTGTCCCGACTTCCCTGTGTAATATACTTTACTCAGTGTCACATATACAGACTCAATATCTAAATCAAAAACACGAGGACTTACATGTAAGCTTTACATTTTTAGTCAGTGGTAGTTTTTGATATAAGCGACATGGGCCGTAGCCCAGGGATTCATATGACTGAGAGCTGTTTTCAGACTTAGTAAAAGACTGTGTGCAGGAATGTGGGAGTAAACCAGAGCAAGGTCAAGAAACAGTAGCTCTCACAGATAGATGCTATACCTTAGGTGCAAACAGGTTCAGGATAAGTGTATGTGTCCATTCCAAGGTGAAGCTGTAACTGATGGTAAATGGCTTGTATTTGTATAGCGCTTTCCTAGTCCCTAAGGACCCCAAAGTGCTTTCAGTCATCCACCCATTCACACATACAAGCTACAAGCTACATTGTCGCCACAGCTGCCCTGAGGCGCACTGACAGAGGCGAGGCACACTGGACACTGCCGCCACCATCAGTAGGCAATGGGTGAAGTGTCTTGCCCAAGGACACAACGACCGAGACTGTCGGAGCCGGGGCTCGAACCGGCAACCTTCTGGTTACAAGACGAACTGCCAACTCTTGAGCCACGATCGCCCCATGGAGGAGAAGAAGAACGCAACCCATCCTCCAATAACGGGGGGCAAAAGTCTAAACCAAGATTCTCAACGATTTTTGTTTAATCAGATAGAAGTACATTCTCTTTTCTCAAAATGTATAACCGCTAACATAGGAGCATCTCTCCTCCAATAGCTGGTTTAACTTGAACTGGAATTGAGCTCCAACAAAAAGGAAGATGCAACATAATCAAATTCAACGGAGCAGTCCTTTCCTTTAAATCTAACCAATCTTCTTCCTTTTCTCTTCTATCTTTCTTATCTTTTTCCATCTCTGAGTGAAGTTACCTCTCTTTCTTTGCTCTCTATGTGCAATATAGCAGCTGGACCTTTAGCTAGCAACACACTGTGAGTGTGTTGTGGCAAAAAAAGATAAAAACAAAAAACACTGTCCCACTTTTAGCCCCAGACTTTGACACATGTCATCTCTTTTTATACACATGAAATAATCACCCCCCTCAAATTTGTTAAAGCAAAAGTAATGAGCCTGTTTTAAAAATGTAAGGAATAGAAAGTAAAGAGTGGTCAGAAAAAAACTACTCAAGTGAAGTACAGATGCCTGAAAACTGTACATAAGTAGGCCTACAGTAACAAAGTTTTTGTACATCGTTACTTGCTAAGTATTATACACAGCGGTTAAAATAAGTATTAAACATGTCACTAATATTCTCAGTAAATACAGTGGCTTGCAAAAGTATTCGGCCCCCTTGAACTTTTCCACATTTTGTCACATTACAGCCACAAACATGAATCAATGTTATTGGAATTCCACGTAAAAGACCAACACAAAGTGGTGCACATGTGAGAAGTGGAACGAAAATCATACATGATTCCAAACATTTTTTTTACAAATAAATAACTGCAAAGTGGGGTGTATGTAATTATTCAGGATAAGTGTATGTGTCCATTCCAAGGTGAAGCTGTAACTGATGGTAAATGGCTTGTATTTGTATAGCGCTTTCCTAGTCCCTAAGGACCCCAAAAGTGCTTTCAGTCATCCACCCATTCACACATACAAGCTACATTGTCATTTTAGGTGGGGGAACTTGCACAATCGGTGGCTGAATAAATACTTTTTTGCCCCACTGTATCCGTGTATTTCCACGGTGCTGATGCTGCGCTGAGCGGACAGCTGCTGAAGCTTTTGAAGTGTTGGAATGTGAAAATTTCAATTTCGCTTGAAAAAACTGCCAGCTAGCAACGTCCCTCTCACCAGTAGGCGAAGTTATTTTTAGCCAATTACAAGTTGAATCTGGTAGTTGGGGTTGTTAGCTAAGATACCGTCATTAAGAAGCAGCACAACTAATGTGTCTACGCGAGCTAATTTGCGATGTGCACCACTGGCGCGGCCATTTGTCTTTTTAATGCACCTTCTCAGATTAATGCACTGCGTGTCGTGCCCAGGGCTGGACTGGGACAAAAAATCAGCCCGGGCATTTTGACTAGAGACCGATCGCCAGGTATTAAAGCCATAAAGCCTGTGAATGAAAACAATGACAGTGATGTGCAGTCTTGTTGGTATATATATGATTTCTATACATTTTACATCAGATAAAAACTTTGGTTGTAAGATTCAGATAATTATTTATTAAAAGCGAGACATTTTAAATGAGAATAAGAAAGCATTTCTTTGTGCCCCCCTCTCCCTGTTAATGCCCTACCTGCCCCCCTGGCAACACTTTGCTTGACCCGCCCCTGCACAGTTACCAGCTGTCAGCTACATAAAAAAAAGGATCCTGGTGTTATTTGTCTCTCAGAAACAGTTCATAACTTCCCTTCAACTCATTCATGTCACCTAAAAGGTAAACCTGTTTCTCCATCACCTGTTCAGCTCTGATGATTCAGTAAGGACATCTCCTGGTTTCATCTTCATGTTTCCCTCTCACCAGATAACCAAACCGACATCCTGACCAGCAGCTTTACAGCTGTGGCTCCAGCAAACATCAGCTGATACTAGAAAGTAATATTAAATCAATTCTAACAACAGCTGATCAAGCTTAAACGTGCTGGTGTTGTTTAACGCGACATCCGCTGGTTTCCTCTTTCTGGCACAAAGTGGGAGATAAACAAACAAGAGAGAAAAGCCGATCAGCTGATCATTGATCAGTTTCATGATTGAAGTAGAAACAGGAGAGGGAGGGGAGAGAATGAGAGGAGAAGAGGCAGCTGTGCAGCGTAAACACAGAATAAATCCAACTTTGTGTCTTTTGCATTCTAGCTGAAGTCCGGGACAAACTGTTCCTTTTCAGCTCAATATGAAACGCGTAATATTTTCTCTGAATGCGGGACGATTCCGTTTTTTACGGAATGGTTGGCAACTCTAATAACTAACCTTATGAACAAAATAAAGTTCACTATCAGTAACATCATAGCACCCACCCAGCTGTATAGAAATCAGAATCAGAATACTTTATTGATCCCTGGGGGAAATAATTTTTTTGTTACAGTGCTCCATTATAAACCAACATTAACAAGACAGACAATACGCTAACTAAGAATAGTATAATATATATATATATATATATATATATATATATATATATATATATATATATATATATATATAGATGCCCCCAAGGGTGGTGGAGAATGACCGAGCTAAGATCCTGTGGGACTTCCAGATACAGACGGACAAAATGGTGGTGGCTAACCAACCGGACATAGTGGTGGTAGACAAACAGAAGAAGACGGCCATAGTGATCGATGTAGCGGTTCCGAATGACAGCAATATCAGGAAGAAGGAACACGAGAAGCTGGAGAAATACCAAGGGCTCAGAGAAGAGCTCGAGAGGATGTGGAGGGTGAAGGTAACGGTGGTCCCCGTGGTAATCGGAGCACTAGGTGCGGTGACTCCCAAGCTAGGCGAGTGGCTCCAGCAGATCCCGGGAATAACATCGGAGATCTCTGTCCAGAAGAGCGCAGTCCTGGGAACAGCTAAGATACTGCGCAGGACCCTCAAGCTCCCAGGCCTCTGGTAGAGGACCTGAGCTTGAAGGATAAACCGCCCGCAGGGGCGTGCTGGGTGTTTTTTATATATATATATATATATATATATAAGTCACTTATTAATAAATAGCTGGAAAAGAATGTGTAGTTGTAGCAGTAACCAGTGTGTTAAGTGGATGCGTTGTACAGGGAGCCACAGGCAGGAAAGATTTCCTGTGTCGTTCAGTGGTGCTTTTCGATAATCTCAGTCTCTCACTGAACGTGCTCTTGTGACTGTCATGGAGTGGGTGGGAGGTGTTATCCAACATTGTCTTTATTTTGGACAACATCCGCCTCTCCAACACCACCTTGAGGGAGTCCAGCTCCATCCCCACAACATTACTGGCCTTACGGATTAGTTTATTGAGTCTGTTGGCATCTGCTACCCTCAGCCTGCTCCCCCAGCATGCAACAGCATAGAGGATCGCACTGGCCACAACAGACTCGTAGAAAATCCTGAGCATTTTCTGGCAGATGTTGAACGACCTCAGTCGCCTCAAAAAATAGAGACGACTCTGGCCCTTCCTGTAAAGTGCTGTGGTGTTTTTAGCCCAGTCCAGTTTATTGTCAATGTGTACTCCAAGGTATTTATAGTCCTCCACAATGTCCACACTGACCCCCTGGATTGAAACAGGGGTCAAGTGTTTCCTGGTCTTCCTGAAGTCCACGATCAGTTCCTTGGTCTTTGCCACGTTGAGCTGCAGATGATTCTGCTCACACCACGTGACAAAGGAGTCGACCACAGCCCGGTACTCTGTCTCATCATCCCTGCTGATGCATCCAACCACCGCAGAGTCATCAGAAAACTTCTGAAGATGGAGGTCTCCGTGCAGTGGCTGAAGTCTGTGGTGTAGAGGGTGAAGAGGAAGGGGGAGAGGACAGTCCTCTGTGGTGCCCCTGTGTTGCTGATCACCTTGTCAGACACACACTGTGGGAGACGTACATATTGTGGTCTTCCTGTCAGGTAATCAACAATCCAGGACACCAGAGAAGCATCCACCTGCATCGCTGCTAACTTATCACCCAGGAGGGTCGGCCTGAAGGTGTTGAAAGCACTAGAAAAGTCAAAAAACATGACCCTCACAGTGCTCGCCGGCTGGTCCAGATGGGTGTAGACACGATTGAGCAGGTAGATGATGGCGTCCTCAGTTCCGAGACGAGGCTGATAAGCGAACTGAAGGGGATCCAGATGTGGTCTTACTATGGGTCGCAGCTGGTCCAGGATGAGCCTTTCCAGGGTCTTCATGATGTGGGAGGTCAGGTCTCTGCTCCTCCTGCCTCCCCTTTCCCTCATCCACCTGCTGGCCTCCACCACTTGTTACTGAATCTGTGGAAGCTCCGCCATAGCCACCAGCAAACAACTGAGTTATTTTTACACACCGGCCAACATCTGGCCAATCCACCACCTTTCATTGTTTATACCGTTACAAAAAATAAAATAAAAAAATCATTGGCCCACCGAGCAAATGCCCGGTATGCCCGATGGCCAGTCCAGTTATGGTCGTGTCATCAGTTAACCCTTGTTAACCCCTGCCTAGGGTTGCCGACCCCTGGTCTAGCATAAAACCTGGAGCTAAGGGGGCAAAACAATCGCATGAGTGCTGCTGTTTGACTGAGGAAGAATAAAGTAGTCGTGGTAAGACAATCACATGACCACTTTAAGACAAAGCAACAAGGTGATATATACCAGTTTATAAATTGTGTTGATCGGCCACGTAAAACCAGAGTCATGATAAACAATATATACCCAGTGTTTTTTCCTCAATAGTTTTGTCATGTTTATTGTCTAAGGACAGCGCAGCGAGCACGCTCTGCTTATGAGCAAAAACCCCTCCAAAAAACAGGGGAAGTTTTAGGAGTGACGGAGAGAGAGAGAGAGAGAGAGAAAGCAGAAAGAGAGAGAGAGAGAAAGCAGAAAGAGCAAGAGAGAGAGAGAGAGAGTTTTGAGATGTGAGAGATTTGTGAGGTTTAGCGTGTTTGGAGTGTGTAGTTAATGTGTTGTCTTGTGTAGTTAGTGTGTAGTGTTGTGGATAGTTTTGTGTTGTGTGTCAGAACAATGAGGCGACTGCTGTCTCCAGGTAGAAACAGGAGTGACACACCTGCTGCTGTCAGACCTGCAGGTATCAGGCTGTGATGTTTCCTTTATAGTGGACAGAAATTATGTTTTTGGAGTGGCACAAATAATTTGTGGCATCTTATTGAAGAACAGCTGATTGTTCTGTAATGTTTGAAATGGTTATTTTAAAAAAGAAGTAAAAGGTAAATGGCTGCAAATAACTGCTGTTTGCAAAACTTGTGCATAGGATTTTAAAATTGACAATTTATATTTGGATTTAAAGTTATGAATTATGATTCATCAAACATGTTTGTGGTTGTTACAGTAAAAAATATAACTTTTTCTACTCTGATTTTATGTTTTTTGTCTGATTTTAGCTCAATTGTGTTAATACAGTTTGTCAAAATGAAAACATGACTGTAAATTCAGACACGTGAGGTTGTGCTGAAAAGGATGAGACCAAACAAGGCAAAGTAAATCGTTTTTAAAGGTGAAATGTGGAGGGAAAATCAAAAGTAGTTAAAAATGGCCAATTATACCCTGGACCCCTGAGGGTTAAACTTTTTTTAAAGTAACGCAATAGTTACTTTTCAAGTAATTGATTACTTTTAGAATATTGTAACTCAGTTACTAACTTTTTTGAAGAAGTAACTAGTAAATATAATTAATTACTTTTTCAAAGTAACTTGCCCAACACTGGTAATTAGGAAGCAATTCTGCAACTTAGTGCAGATGAATATTAGCTGGTTCAGTCCCAACTGGTGGCAAATGAAAAGGTGTTTCACTCTCACACACAATAAGATTGCTGATTTATGTAGCTCTGCATTTTCAAAGTTTTGTGTTCCAGGTGCTGTGTGTTTATTTTTCGCACAGCTGTGGCAGATGGAGATACATCGTTCATTTATGTTTCTTTTAGTCTTACTGGCTTCCTTAATACAAATATGAAAAGCAGTGACGTACATTTAAAAAAACAAAATAACTGCTGTTAGTAAAAGACTGTGTGCAATAATTGTTCTTAATGTCTTTGCATTCATCTGGTCAGCCTTCTCAAATCTCCAGTAGCCTTTGTTCTGAGTCAGATGATTTACGGTGCTGAAAAAGAAAAGAAATATAGAGATTTCATTAGAAAGAAGGGTTTAGCTGTGAGCAAATGTGACTCAGCCAGCCCAAGACCTGTCCATCTAATCCAAAGTTCATTTAGTGTTTATGTTCAACCAGAATCTCACTTCAGAGATGCCAGCATCTGAACAGTCTCAAACCAGCAACCAGCTGCTCTAACTTAAAACTACTTGCCTGTTATATCTGCCAACACATCCTTGCATATAGGCTAGAATCTGCTCCGGTTACAAGTCTTCAAATCAATAAATACTCGATTACTATTAGAACATGGGCCTTTTCAATTTGTAGAAACCAGGAAAATATGATGAACTAAAGTGAAAGAAACACGAGGAACTGCAACAGCTTAGATGAAAAAGTAAAAGCCTATGCAGCAGTGACCTCTACTGACTGCTACACAGATGCAAGTGTTTCAACCTTAGAAAAGTGATGGCAGAGATACTAGCCAGAGATAATGTTCATTTAAGTCAAAAAAAAGTGTGCTTTTTAGTGCAGGGGTTTAAACGATCCCCAATTAAGAAAAAGATTTCCTGCTCAAACACAGATGGAGACACAAACCCCTCTGGATCTATGTCAGGAAGAGCATTCACTGTAAAAACTCTGCCGCATGGAGAGTGGGGAGCTACCCGTTTTGTTGACCCCTTGTAAATAGGAAGCAGGAAGAAGTTAAAAGTAGCTTTATTTCAGTTTCTGGCAGCAGACTTCTCGGCACCGGTGCATCCAAACTGGTCCCACAATGTTTGGAGCATGAAGTTGTCCAAAATGTCTTGAAGCATTAAGAGTTGCTTTCACTGGAACTAAGCGGCCAGTGACGTATAATTTATTATAATTTATTTTATAATTTCTCTTCAGCAGTGACTTTCTTTACACCACTGCATTCAATGCTTTCCTTTGTGCTTGGTGATGTAAGGCTTGAATGCAGCTGCTTGGCTATGGAAACCCATTCCAGGAAGTTCTCTATGTACTGTTATTGAGCTAATCTGAAGGTCTGTAGTGACTGATTAAGGAAGTTGGTGACCTCCAGAGAGTGAGAGTGATCCATTCTTTCACAAACATTTAAAGAAGTAGTCTGCATGACTAGGTGTTTGATTTTACATCTATGGCCATGGAAGTTATTGGAACATCGGAATTTAGCAAATCGGATGGATGATGTATATATATATATATATATATATATTAGGGGTGCAACGATACACAAAATTCACGGTTCGGTTCGATACTTTGGTGTCACGGTTCGATATTTTTTCGATACAAAAAAAATGTTCATGCCTTTTTAATTTATCATTTATTAAAATCATAAATATATATTTTAACTCAAAAGTACAGTTTTTAAATTTAATGTTGCTGAAACAGCAAAGTAATAAAAAAATAAATCTATCTGATCGAGAAATCACTCATCTTTGGAAAAGAGAGTTTATTACAGAGAAATGTCTCTTTCCAAAATAAAAGCTATACTATACGCTTCTTCTGGGCTATATTCTCAGCAGCATATTAAACATATCAGGTCCCCATAAGGAGAATCATGTGCTAACGGCTGTCTAAATGACTCGGGTAAAGTTTGTAGCATGCGTGCTTGTTGTTTTTGTCTACTTCCACTTGTCTTTGCACGAGGATGATGTCGGAGTAAATGTGCAGTCATATTCGTTGTGTTCCCACTAGTGCTGTCAGCGTTAATCTCGTTGAAATGACGTTAACGCCACAACACGGCAAATCTCCGTTAACGAGCTACCGCGGATCGCCCCGTGCGTGGGGCTAGACGGCCAACACGTTAACGAGCAAACTGCGCTAACGCACTAGTTCCCACCCATGTAATTGAGCATTGCGTGGCACATCCAACATACTGTTTTACTTTAGTCCATGACGCGCTTACCTTCAGGGTCATGCGTCACATGAAGACCAAAATAGTTCCAAACGCCAGATCTGAATGGGGGTGGGGGAGGTTCAGTTTGCCATGTTGCAAGGAGAGCTTAACTTCTGTCTCGCTAGCTTGCCCTGCGCTCAGTGAATCTGCGTTCGACTACTCCGCCTAGGCTGCACTGTCGAGCGCAGATCCACTGAGCGCTCAACACAGACAGCATCGTCAGAAGGAAAGTTGATAAAATAAATTAAAAATTTTGTATTGTTCGATACATATGCGTACCGAACCGAAAGCACTGTATCGAACGGTTCAATATCGATATGAGTATCGTTGCACCCCTAATATATCTATATATTTCTCTGCTATTTCTCTGATTCCAATGATGTTTCTGCGGTAAAATTTCATCAAAAGTATGGATTACTGCATTGAGAATCCTGTAACCACTTACTAACTCAGATTTCGGGAGGAAGGTTTATAAAATGCCAAACACTTATACACCACTTTGCGTTTAATCATTTGTTTTGTCGTGTAAAAAATGAACTAAAGTGCGTTTACCTGAAATTGTACTGTTCCGACCTCCTCCAGTTCAAATGGTGAGTTCTCTTCCCTTTTAATCAGTTCTTCTGCAGCATTGAAACATTTTTCCCATTGTCCTTCCTCAATCATTGTCTTCAGGAAATCAGTCAGCTTTTCTTTGGCCTTTTTCCTTAAAAGGTCTTTCCGCACCAAGCCCTCCTCCTCCAAAATCAGTTTGTAATAAGTTTTTCTTCTGTCAAAGCAACTTGATATTTTTTTACAGCATTTTCTCCAGTTAATTAATGATATCAGTGCTGTTGCTCCATTGACAAACATGAGCAAAAAGTAGCCAACTCTCTGAAAAAGAAACACAAAATGCATTCATATTGTTGTGTTAATATGACAGGTTAAAACATATGAAAAAGGAAGAAAATACCACTAACCCTGGACTCGTTGTTCAGCTCAGTGATGCGTAGTCGCTCCTCAATAGTGAGCTTCCACTTGTCTTTGCAGGGTAACTGTGCCTCTTCTGTTCTGTTAGAGAGATGGCTCATACAGCAGACATACCAGTCTCCACTGAAAAACAGATATGCAGCCCACAGCACACTAACCAAAGATGCCTTTAAAAAGCCACGGAAAAACGAACCGCAAAACCTGCAGCATTTAGAGCCACATGTACCATCACATGTGAATCTAGAGACTCTCTGAAAGGAGTTGCTGGTCCACAGCATTAAGAGAAATATTATTATAGAAGGCAGAAACATGTAAATCCTGCAGTCAGACACTTGTGATTTGCAAGTGCATTCAAAGTTGCCGCTAAATAAAACAGAAATGGTAAAGATCACAATGATGACAATGTAGGTACGCCGTTTTCCCGAAGCAAGATTTGTGATTAAGGCCTCCATCTCTGATTCGATCTGCTGGTATCCTGCTTATACCCTCTGAAAATATACAGTACTAACAGGAAACCACGCACTTCCTGTTTTCAAAGTATGTGCACATATAAAACTGCAAACATCCTGATTATAAGACATTGTTTTGCACCTTTAGACAATCATAAACAGTTATGAGTTCTTCAAACAAAGTAAATCAGCACATTTTCATGTGACATAAATTTGTACCATGACGTCTCAACAGAGTTTGAAATTTGAGGCAGCAGAACCAGAGAGTGTGAAGCATTCAGTTTCATATAATTCATGATCTGCTCCAGTAAAGAGTCGATGTTTGCTGACAGTGCTGGAGGTAAACACGTTATTGTAATCACATTACATTTGTCTTTAACACCCGCATTCTGTTATTAATAAAATAACAATGACACTTTTGCTACATACAGTGCACGGTTCAGCTGTGAATAATAAGAGAGAAGCAGAGATGATGACTCCCAGGGTGGAACGGTCAAATATCAGCTGGCTCCATAAATCACTACAGAATCCCATCTTAGCATTTACACTAGAATAAACACGCTTACAGCCTGATGATTTTAAATGATTTTAATTTCAATTTCTCCCATTTGAATAATTGCATGTGGGATATGTGCCATTCATTTAGGTATTTTAAGGCTTAAAGTTAGCAGTGTGATTACTCGGATTATCAGACATAATATGGCTTGCTGTGGGGTACATACTATTCAAGAAATTTGTGCGATCCACCTTCTAGTTTTTCATACAAAATGTATTTGTTTGGACAGTTTTTAAGCTCCGTGTAACCCACACTGTCGGAGCATCAACCTTCACAAAAACCTGGAAGTCATGCACATTGTTACCCAAGTCTATTTTGTGCACTACATATATTTTTGATTTTCCCTTTGTTGTAACTTTTGCTGCTTCATGCATCGTACCAACCTTTGGGAAACAAGGAGTCGCAGGAAACAACATGACCCAAGGCGGCAAGGTCTCGCTGGCTTTGAGTCATCCATGGAAAAGGAGAGGGCATGAGTCACTCAGTGCTGTGTCTTTGTATTCACAGTCGCCTCAAAAGCTTTTTCTGGCCTGCAAAGCAGTTGAATACTTGGATACATGTGATGGTACATTGCCCTCTTCTACAGAGTTCATCGCTTTCTTAAAATGCTCCATACTTCTTCAAGTACCACTGTTTAAGCAGGGGTGTCAAACTCAATTGCACAGGGGGCCAAACCTCAAGGCACATTTTAGGTCGCGGGCCAAACAAGATAAACATTTATGGACATTTGGCCAGAGGGGCCGATGGCGCGATATGACAGCCTCGCTTCTGTCAGTCCACCCCAGGGCAGCTGTGGCTACAACTGTGGTTTGCCTCCGCCAGTGTGTGAATGAATAGTGGAAAAGTGTTATATAAATGCAATTCATGAGCGTATTAATTTGCTTAACAACGGTGGGTGTGGTGTAGCTTTAAATTCATATTATATTTAACTATAAACAAAAACAAAAGAGCCACATAGTATAAATATATATGTTCATTAAAGTTTTTATTGCATGATTATTGGCAGCTGTTTCCTAAAAGTAAACACTGACATGAACAATCCCCATGTGAGTTTATTACAGCTTAAAATTGAAAAAGAAAGAAAAAATATTATTCTTCAAAAGAAAAACAATTTTTTTGGCTGACAAAACAAGACCAGCCACATTTTTTCTCTGTTCTTTATAAAACATCCATCCATCCATCTTCTTCCGCTTATCCGGGGCCGGGTCGCGGGGGCAGCAGCCCAATCAGAGAAGCCCAGACCTCCCTCTCCCCAGCCACTTCCTCTAGCTTATCCAGGGAAATACCAAGGCGTTCCCAGGCCAGCCGAGAGATATAATCTCTCCAGCGTGTCCTGGGTCCGCCCTGGGGCCTCCTCTCTGTGGGACATGCCCGGAACACCTCCAGGAGGTGCCCAGGAGGCGTCCTTGTCAGATGCCTGAACCACCTCAGCTGGCTCCTTTCGATGTGGAGGAACTTCTCTCCCTATCTCTAAGGGAGAGGCCAGCCACCCTTCGGAGGAAGCTCATTTCCACCGTTTGTATCCGCGATCTCGTTCTTTCGGTCACTACCCACAGCTCGTGACCATAGGTGAGGGTAGGGACGTAGATCGACCGGTAAATTGAGAGCTTCGCTTTTACGCTCAGCTCTCTTTTCACCACGACGGACCGGTGCAGCGTCTGCATCACTGCGGCCACAGCTCCAATCCGTCTGTCGATCTCCGGCT
Source organism: Simochromis diagramma (assembly GCF_900408965.1). Classification (NCBI taxonomy): domain Eukaryota; kingdom Metazoa; phylum Chordata; class Actinopteri; order Cichliformes; family Cichlidae; genus Simochromis; species Simochromis diagramma. Next base: position 1,972,381 of record NW_024386785.1, on the reverse strand, counting down.
CCCTTCTCCCATCACTTGCGAACAAACCCCGACATACTTGAACTCCTCCACTTGGGGCAGGAATTCATCCCCGACCTGGAGTGGGCACATCTGAGCATTTACATTGTGGAGTAATGCTGCTAAGTGATATTCTTTACTATCATCATTGTTATTGTTATTATTATTATTGTTATACTGAGATGTATATATACGCTGCATATATAAATACAGCCAGCAAAAGACACGTCACAGCAAAGAGTGTAAATACAAAAGATAAGACTGTGGCAAAATCAGCTTCTTTAAGTGCTGCTTAAAGAAAGACAACAAAGGCTTTAATTTTTAACAACCTTAAAAAACAACACAAACTTATAAAATGCCCCCAAAAATTACAAGTACAAAGGTTTTTAAGGGTAACTTCTACTATCTCACATTACTAACTGCTCTAATCTAGAGAAAAACAACATTTAAAATGAGAATTTTGGAGGTTTTGTTCTGTCAGCTCCTTTTCTGTTAAAGCTCACCTCTGATACACAAATACATCAGAGTTCCCAGAAAGCTGACCCTGGATGTAGCATTTTCTTTAGATGGAAGTTTTTAGATGAAAGTTTTTATCCCCTCATTCAAAATTTTGAATGCATTTATTTTTGCTGTGTTTTATCTTTCAAGTTTTCATCTGAATTCCAAACTTACAGCATTTTACTGCTTATTTGGAACATTTTTAAATTTATTCCTCAATTAAATGTTGTGTAGCTGCACTGGCCACTACCAGCTCCACCACCATCATCAAGTTTGCTGACGACACCGTCGTGGTGGGCCTGATCTCTGATAACAACGAGACGGCCTACCTGAAGGAGATTAGGAATCTGGAGAACTGGTGCCAGAGGAACAACCTCCTTCTAAACGTCAGTAAGACAAAGGAGCTGATAGTGGACTTCAGCACTAAGCAGGAGAGGAACTACCAGACCCCCGTCATCAACGAGTGCCCAGTGGAGAGAGTGGACAGCTTCAAATACCTCGGAGTTCACATCACGCAGGACCTGTCATGGTCCTGTCACATCAACACCGTGGTGAAAAAGGCCCGTCAGCGTCTCTACCACCTCAGACGCTTGAGAGACTTCCAACTGCCCTCCAAGGTGCTCAGGAACTTTTACTCGTGCACCATAGAGAGCATCCTGGCAGGAAACATCTTAACCTGGTTCGGGAACAGCACCATGCAGGACAGACGAGCTCTACAGAGGGTTGTGCGGTCAGCTGAGCGCACCATCCGCTCCGAGCTCCCTGACCTGCACTCAATCTACAGCAGGCGGTGCTGGACCAAGGCCAGGAAGATCGTGAAGGACCTCAGCCATCCCAACAACGGACTGTTCTCTCTGTTGAGGTCAGGAAAGCGATTCCGCTCCCTGAAGACCAACACAGAGAGACTGAGGAGGAGCTTCTTCCCGCAGGCGATACGGTCTCTCAATCACACCACCACACAGTACTGACCCACACATACAGTTCTTACACACACTGGACTTTCTGGACTTTGTTTTTGCACAACACTGGTCACTATATTCTTCATTTCCGGTTAATACTTGTACAGCTGCTGTTATTGTGTATATATTTATTTATATTTAGATTTCTTCATACATTCTTATATAGTTCTATATTGTGTATTTTGTTGTACAGTTATTTTATTTTCAACTTTAATTTATATATTTTATCTTATTCTCCCAGTTAAATTTACCCTTCATTCTAATTTGTGTTGTACAGTTATTTCATTTTTAACCTTAATTTATATTTTATTCCTTCCTAGTTAAATTTACCCTTTTTAATTTTTCATATTTATTTCCTATCTTATTCATAGCCTTTTCCTTTTTTTTGTTTTCTTTAGGTCACGAGCAGTTGTCCAAGCATTTCACTACATATCGTACTGTGTATGACTGTGTACGTGACAAATAAAATTTGAATTTGAAATTTGAATTTGAATATAAACTCCACCTGTAGAAGAACCTCTTTATGTTCAAGATGTCGAAGCATTCGGACGTATGTAGCGGCACAGTGCTCTAAACTGCACAGTTGGCATTGAGCACCTATAATTTTGTTATACATGTACAATAACAGTAAAGTGCTATTCTATTCTATTCTATTCTATTCCAGTGCCACCTCTCATTATATTTACTTCACATGTTAATTTAAAAGTTAATTAACATTAACAGAGAACTTTTTCTCCCTAATAAATAAATTAGACTTCTAGATGAATTTGGAGAACTGGGTTAGCTAATGACAAAAAACCCTGAGCCCCCAAAGTAAACCTTTTATTATGAGATCATATTTATTTGGCCTTACCTTCAAGCCTTTATCCTGTTCAACTAAATCAGTTCAATTTGTAATTCTGTTATAATTAAAATAAAAATCCTGAGCCTTGAAGATATTTGCAATTTGAATGTAAGTAAGCAATGAATATTCACAATATTCTACTATGAATATCCTATTAAGCCCCGAGAATATTTCAAGCACCATTTTTTACAAGCCAGCTCACCTTCACAAAGAACATATGTGGGACCAGGATGCGTCACAAACTTCCACCACAATTTACCAGAAGCAGTGCAAATTAGCAGGGCACAGAAGAGCAGACCTGATGGGTGATTAATATCCTTACAAAAATAACATGGTGAAAGTGCAGCTTTTACACTCTGGAAACAACAAGGCAGTTCATATAAAAACAGGCAGTGGATGAGAATGGATATGTTCTGATGTAAGGGTAAAGTCCTGATAGGAACTCGCAATTCTCAACAAGACAGTTTATGTTGGATGTTGCAAAGTTTTGTGCATGTGCTGCAGAGAAAATACATGCAGAGCCGTTTTGGTGCTTCGCATTCCACAGTGAATCCAAGAGAAACACCCGTAATCCAGAGAACCTGTGCACGTTCCTGTTCCTACACTCCACTATTTTCTTTTATCCAGTTGCGATATTTGGTAACTTGGGTATAGACGCCAGGTTTGTTCTTGCGACCGCAGCCTTCGCCCCAGCTCGTCACACCAGCCAGGAAGACCCGCCCCTTGGTGCTGGTGAAAGACAGGGGTCCACCAGAGTCACCCTGAGAATCAGAGAGGAGAGAGATTATTTTCAGCTTGAAGGTTTTCTGTGAGTCCCAATAAGCATTAAAAAAGGACATATTAACCGATCCCCGATAACCGACATGATGCCCTTTTTTGGGACTTTTGGAAAAACACTCTGTGGACTGATGAGACATAAACTGAACTTTTTGGGAGGCGTGTGTCCCATAACATCTGGCGTTAAAGTAACAGCATTTCAGAAAAGGAACATTATACCAGTACTTTTGGGTTTTGCAGGACAATGACCCAAGATAAACCAGCAAGTCCACCTCTGAATGTCTTAAGACAAACAAAGTGAAGACTGTGGAGTGGAGTAGTCAAAGTCCTGACAGGAATCTGACTGACATGCTGTGGCGTGACCTTAGAAAGGCATTTTCTACTTGAAAACCCTCCAGTGTAGCTGAATTACCACAATTCTGCAAAGATAAGAGAGCCAGGTTTCCTCCACAGAGCTGTGAATTACTTTGATTGCCATTAATTGCAAACGCTTGATTACGGCTGCTGCTGCCATGGGTGGCCCAACCAGTTACTAGGTTCACTGTTTCACACAGGGCCATGCAGGTTTGGATTTTTTCCCCCTTAATAATTAACACCTTTATTTACAGACTGCGTTTTGTGTGTTATCTTGTCTAATATGCAAATTTGTTTGATCTGAAACATTAAAGTGTGACAAACACAGAGATGTAGTTTATTTGTTTTAAATAAAACATCTGTCTCTTTCAAGCATTCGAGTTTGTACCTGGCAGGCGTCCACGCCTCCTTTGAGGACTCCAGCACACAGCATGTTGTCGGTCACCGGGTCTGTCAGGAGACTCTTGCACACTGTGCTGTTGATGATCCGGACTGCTGCCTTCTGCAGTACGGCCGCCCCGGAACCTGATAGACAGCAAAATGACTTCTAACAGCGCTCTGGTTCTTTGTCATGATCTGACTTTCAGATGATGAAAGTTTGTTGTTTATTTTTTTGTTTTTGTTGCGTTTTTTTCTTCTTCTTTTTTTTAGATCAGTCACCTCTTTTATTCATCTTATCCAGTTACCCAAAAACATTATAACAGTTTTTAAGGTACAAAAATACTCTTATACCTGTAAAATGTAAAGTGGTGTATAAACACAGTGCAACTTCCAGCAGTCCAGACCTGTTGCAGTGAGGGAGAGTTTAGGCTCTCTCTCTAACTTTAAGTTTTGTCTAAAGGGAAAGTTTTAAGCCTAATCTTAAAAGCAGAGAGTGTGTCTGCAAACTGAAAGGTCCGTGGAAGAAAAATGAAGGCTGTGCATCTCATTTTACATGTAAATATCGCACATTTGAACCAGCAGTCTGAGAGTGAAGTGCTGTAGTAGGGTGAATTTTATGTTGAGGAACATTGTTATCTTTACTATTAGGTCTTTCAGAACAATGCTTAGTGTTGAATCCACTGGCTGGCTGGGCAGACACATCTGTGGGATCAGTTTGTTTGTGGGAACGTTTCATTGCAGACGCATTTAAAAACTTCCACAACACTTCCAGTGTGGGATATTCGGACGTTTCAGACAAGCTGTGTTCTCGCCATTCTCATCATCTCACCTGCCTCCCTGGTAGCTCCCCAGCCAGTGATCCAAGCCTCTTCTCCTACTGGGAAGTCATGCGCGGGGGAGGGCAGGCAGATGGGCCAGATGTTCTGGTTGAGCGTGACGCTGTTGTCCAGCTCCATGAGAGTGATATCATTATCGTAGGTCTCAGGGTCGTAGCCCGGGTGAACGATGATCCGCTTCACGCCCCGCTTCATGGTCCACTTGCTGGTCTGACTCTGCTCGTGAAGACCCAGAAGAGCCTCCCATTGGTTAGCCTGAGAGAATCTACATGAAAAACAGCCAAGGAATTCTTTCAGTTCATTTATGTCATTTGTCTGATTTTACATTAAAAAGCACATACAAGTACATAAAAAAAAAAAAACTGTAAAATTTGTGGTGCACAGAATTCAAAGCTAGAGCTCCACTAGAAAGGATGTGACTTGTGTCTGGTTTTGGGAGGAGTAGTTAGAGATCAAATGAGCAGGATGTATAATATACAGGAAAAGACATTATTTTGTAGTCAGTGATACTGAAACAGCTGGTCTGTAATCATGCTTCTGTGATATATATGAACTTATTGGGTTCTGAACTGCAAAGAAACAGTTGAGTGCATCTCATAGTTTTCGATCACCCCCACTTATACCCATGCCTCTACAAAGTGTATGCAATCTACTTGAAGGAGTGTCCTTTATTTCAACAGCGGTGAAAAAGTCACAGTGACTCAAATGTGGTGAACAGCACTGGTGGTGAGCAAAGATTGATTCAGTATCAGTAAGGCTCTCGTGTTTTCAGTGCACTCTAAGCTGACAGATGACGGCACAACCACAGTCCCAGTCGTTTCTACCTAAAGTTCATCTCTGACACAGTGTTCACAATCTAAACAGGGATTCACAGTACAAAGTGCCTCGGATGATGAGTGCTCCACAGGCGGCTGGTCTTGCTGCTCACTTGTAATGACATATTCACACTTTGAAAGTCTGAATTCAGCCTCTAAGGAGAAAATGTCTCTGTTATAGTTGGAGATTGAATTCTCATCAACGGTGATGCTTAACAGAGAATTTTGGTCTGAAACAAAAGCTGATGTCTGCACAAGTCTGACGTCCACATTGGAAATAGAGAGCACTCAGTGAAAGTGGTGAGAACAGGAGAGAGAGATGGGCAAAATTAAAATAAGGTTTTTGGTTTTTCTGAGGTCTGTTTCTAGAACTTTTTAATCACACTTCATATCAGTAAACACTCAGCCCTGTCATTTCAGATAGAGGAGCTCCTACTTGTTTTGGACGCAGTGAGCGGCGGTCAGCAGCCAGCGGTTGCTCAGCACAGAGGCTCCACACACATGTCCCATTCCCTTGAAGTGGAGGCTGACCTGCCAGGGCCACTCGCCCTCCCGAGACGCTTGTCCTCCCACGATGCGAGAGCTGCGGTACGGCCTTATCCCGCACTCTGAAAGCACACATACGTGCAGGCGTTACCGTCCATACCACAACCATCTGTAGGCAAGTGTGTGGTTAACTTACCACAGTTATCCTCATCAGAGTCGTCGGTACAGTCCTGCACTCCATCACACTCTGGGTTCATTTTACTGATGCAGAGTTTGTTTTTGCATTGGAAGGTGAACTCTGAGCATGTCTGCAGCACCAAAGCTGAAAGACGAGAGACACGTGCAGTATCAGTGAGCAACTCTGACCCACAGGTATCCTTTACCTCAAAATGCTGTCTGATTAAAGATTTTCATGAAAACCATACATTTTCAGAAGTTCTTATTTGAACTTTACTTCTTACATTTTTCACATTTGGACTCATCGGACGCATCACCGCACTCATCTTTTCCATTGCACTTCAAATTCTCTGCAATACAGCGGCCATTTTTGCAGGAAAACTGCCCTTTGCATGTTTCTGTAAAACAAGAGAAAAATCACTTATTTACTACCCTCCACTCGAGTGTTTAATTTGACCTGTTGCTATTTTAATTCCAGAGCTCTTTTAAAGGAGTCCGTTTCAACAAAGACAAACACAGGCTAGTCTTCCTTTCTTCCACATACACTACCTCTGCATGTCAACAGATTCTTATGGAAATGTGATTGCACAACCCTCTGGTCTGATTTGCCTGCTGGGCTTCCTACATTCCTCAACAAAACTGGCTTTACCGGCAGAACAACCTCTTGCATTATCTGCTACCTTGCATTTATAGTCCAGTTTTTATTACAGCACTGTTTATGCACATATTACTTTAAAATGTATGGAGAAAAGTGATAAAATTTGCCTGTTGCTTTGGTGAAGTTTCAACTAATTCTTTGTATCAGTACTTATTGAAAAAAGGAAATCTATTTGGCTCTTATTATTTCCCTCAACTTGAATGTCTTTATACATTTTTTAATGCAGACCCTCAGTTTATTCTCCTTTTTTAATCTCCTCAGGTTTCTTCTGATTGGCTGCCCCTCCCAAATATAAAGGATTTGATTGGCAGGCAGGTGGGGCTAGTGCAAATGCAGTCAGACCTACTTGTCTAACAAGAGCATATTTGGGCTATCCTCTGTCACTGACAACACTGCCTGAGCTTTTAGTGCAATAAACTTTAAGCGATGTTTAAAATAAACATCAACTGCTGAAATAGCTCCAGTTTGTTTCGCTGCACTCACCACAGTTTTCTTCGTCCGTGTTGTCTCCACAGTCGTCCACCCCATCACACAGCCAAAATTTTGGTTTACAGTGACCATTTTTACACTGTATCTGAGACGCATCACACTCTAATGAGGCACACAAAGAGAACCCAACATTGTTAGGGACAGAAAAGGTGAAAGACCATTTTCGATGTGCTCCTTTAATTTCATTCTTTTCAGACAGAAAGAAGTTTGACGGTTTGGACTCACTGCAGTTGATCTCATCGCTGACATCTCCACAGTCGCCCCAGCCGTCACACCGCAGAGTGTTATTGATGCACAGGTTGTTGCTGCACGTGAACCTTCCTGGACAAGCTGATAGGACAAACATAATATTACCTCATTTGTTCGCCGGCTTCAGAGAACGCTACAGTCCTTAAATTAAGCATGTATCCTTACGATTGTTCGGGGTGAAGGCCTCGTACTCAGCAGTGAAGCCCTGATCAACGTAGGAGGAGTCCGACTTAAATGTAATGGTCATCTTGTTGCTGTCGATGGTGAACACTGGGCTCTTCAAGTCGCTGCCACACAGCCTATAACAAAAAAACACAAAACAATGCAACTAGGTTACATATTTTACGCACACACACACACACACACACACACACACACACACACACACACACACACACACACACACAGAGAATTCTACTTTATTGTCACTGCACATGTCACAAGTATGAGGCAACAAATTGCAGTTTGCATCCATCCAGAAACGGCTTTTGCAATAATATAGATATAATACAGGATATAGATCTATTATAGGTATGTTACACATATGAAGGTACGTTATGAATATACTATAACTTTAAGTATGTACCGGCTGTAGCTGTAGTGAGTGTACAAGCTATGTACAGGTTATACATATGGTTAAAAATATTAAAACTATAACGATTGTAGATATACAATTGCGAGTATTAATAAACAGTTGTAAACAGTTATAAAACTGTAATTATTGTATTGGACAGTATGATTGTCTACACAGCATTTACAGTAGTACACTTATCTACTTTTTCTGTCATTCTCAGTCCGGTCCTTGTACTCGACCATTGGGACAAAATGTTTTGGTTTATTAAGCCACTAATTAATCATAAGTGACTAATCATGACTAACTCATCAACCATTCAAACATCAAGGCAACAAACTCATGCAGTTTGGAATTTGCCAGATTACAATGTAAAACTATCACTAAGGAAACTCGCCTCACAGAGCCTGGACCTCAACATTACTGCAACAGTCAGTAAACATTTGGACAGAAATCAGAATAATCAGCAAGTATCCAAAGACCTCTGAAATGATCTTCAGGAAGCCTGGAGAACTATTCCTGAAGACGACTTCAAGAAATGATAAAAACACTTGCCCAAGAATAAAAAGTAGCCATTCCAGGTTTTTGCCTCATAGGCTACGTTCACACTGCAGGCGAAAGCGCGTCAAATCCGACTTTTTTGACCATATCCGATCATGGTGTGACATCGTGAACGGCACAAATCTGATTTTCAAATCCGACCTGGGTCACTTTTGTATGTTGTGCTGAATCTGATACATATCTGTCTAAGGAGCTTGGAAAGAAAAGCGTCTGGACTTGTTTAAGTTGCTTGAAGACGTTTCACCTCTCCTCCAAGAAGCTTCTTCAGTTCTAAGGTCAAACAGCAGAGAGTCCCAGATTTAAACCTAGTGTGAGTTTCCCCCCAAAGAGGGACAAAAGGACCCCCTGATGATCCTCTACCTAATCGCCTGAGCCAAGGTGTGAAAGCGGGTGTGGGTCACAATCAGCCAGGGTTTCAGGTGAGTTCATTGTGAAACCTGGCCCCACCTTATCATGCGATTTCCTGAGGTCAGATGGCCCAGGATGTGAGTGGGCGTTAAGGCGTCTGGGAAGGATCTCAAAACTGGATTATAGATGGCAGAGAGTTGGTGTCGTAAACCCCCGCCTCTGTTCAAAGATGGTCGCTCACAGTGGACATAGATGCTTCTTTCACTCCTCTTTCAAACCATCTGTCCTCTCTGTCCAAAATGTGAACAATGGCATCCTCAAAAGAGTGACCTTTATCCTTTAGATGCAGATGGACTGCTGAGTCTTGTCCTGTGGAGGTGGTGTCGCATTAAATCCGTCTTTTACGTCACCGACACAAGACAGACACCAATTATCAGCACCCGAGAAAACATCGTGAACGCTTCCTGGCCATCCAGTGAAATTGTTGCGAAGACAACGTTGGAGAAATGCAAACATTTTCTTTGTACTGTATAATCTGCAGGTTCTGACAGAAATCTGCAACTATCCTTTGAAGCACCGCTCCTCTAAAACAGCAATAATGATCATTATTAGGCCAAATGTAAATAACAAAATAACTTTATAACTTAAAGCAAAATTGGGAAACGTAAAGTCCGAAACAAGTCTTTATATGAAGGGCCATCAGTCACACAATGCTGTTTGGTCTGGGTCTAAACAGAGCGCGTTGTGTGTGACGTCTTCTTTTGTGCATGCGGAGCTCTCTGAGGGTTCACACTAGAGCGCGTTTGCTGTCACATTTTATTTGTAGTGTCAAGAAGCAGAGAAAAAAATGATCAAAGAATCGGAATAGAGCACTAAGACCTGCAGAGTGAACGTAGCCATATACTGTATTTCCATGTATTTCACTTCACCTATTTCCCATTCTTCAAGCTAAATATAATGACATTGGTGGTAATGTAAGACCTTTTAACAGCACTGTATACTAAGAATAATCTTTCTTTAAAAGGCATAACACTGCTCGTTACTGACCTTTCACCATTGATCTCAACATAGTCGTGGCCGCAACCTTCAGTTTTATTTCCCAGCGAGAACTTACTGAACAGAACCTTCAGAAATTTGTTGTTTGCAACCTGAAAAACAAAGTAAAAAACAAATGAAACAGGAGTGTAAAATATTTAAAACATGATCAACTAATAAAAATAAGTCCAAAAAATAGATTTTCTGATTTGTGCTTTTAATAAATTTAAAATGAGCAATGATGGAAAAATGTCATTGTCATCATCTATGGGGTTTATCTTTCTAAATGATAATTATATTGTTTTGCTGAAGACTCAGTTGGTCAGTGTAAGAGAAAAGTTAGTTTGGTTCTAGGTCAGCTAACTGAAAAGTGTCATTTCAGTGGAGGGAATGAAATTCAGTTTGTGTTCAGGTTGGCAGTGAAGCATTTGCACCTGGAGGCAGAATTTAAAGTTGCATACAATCACTAAATGTCCTGCAAATTATTAATTAAACAATATCCATCCATCCATCCATCTTCATCCGCTTATCCGAGGTCGGGTCGCGGGGGTAGCAGCCTAAGCAAAGAGGTCCAGACCTCCCTCTCCCCAGCCACCTCCTCCAGCTTGTCCGGGGGAATACCAAGGCGTTCCCAGGCCAGCCGAGAGATATAATCTCTCCAGCGTGTCCTGGGTCTGCCCCGGGGCCTCCTCCCGGTGGGACATGCCTGGAACACCTCGCCCAGGAGGCGCCCAGGGGGCATCCTTGCCAGATGCCCGAACCACCTCAGCTGGCTCCTTTCGATGTGGAGCAGCAGCTGCTCTACTCTGAGCCCCTCCCGGATGGCCGAACTTCTCACCCTATCTCTAAGGGAGAGGCCAGCCACCCTTCGGAGGAAGCTCATTTCCGCCGCTTGTATCCGCGATCTCGTTCTTTCGGTCACTACCCACAGCTCGTGGCCATAGGTGAGGGTAGGGACGTAGATCGACCGGTAAATTGAGAGCTTCGCTTTTACACTCAGCTCCCTCTTCACCACGACTGACCGGTGCAGCGTCCGCATTACTGCAGCCGCAGCCCCAATCCGTCTGTCGATCTCCGGCTCCCTTCTCCCATCACTCGCGAACAAGACCCCGAGATACTTGAACTCCTCCACTTGGGGCAGGAACTCATCCCCGACCCGGAGTGGGCACTCCACCCTTTTCCGGCTGAGAACCATGGCCTCAGATTTGGAGGTGCTGATCCTCATTCCCGCTGCGTCACACTCGGCTGCGAACCGCTCCAGTGCGAGCTGGAGGCCCTCACCCGATGAAGCCAACAGAACCACATCATCCGCAAAAATCAGAGATGAGATTCTGAGGCCACCAAAGCGAAAGCCCTCCGCCACTTGGCTGCGCCTAGAAATCCTGTCCATAAAAATTATGAACAGAACCGGAGACAAAGGGCAGCCCTGGCGGAGCCCATCACCCACCGGGAACGAGTCCGACTTATTGCCGGCAATGCGAACCAAGCTCTTACAACGTTTGTATAGGGATTGAATGGCCCGTAGCAATGGGCCAGACACCCCATACTCCCGCAACACCTCCCACAGGACACCCCGAGGGACACGGTCGAATGCCTTCTCCAGGTCCACAAAACACATGTAGACTGGTTGGGCAAACTCCCATGCACCCTCAAGTATCCTGGAGAGGATAAAGAGCTGGTCCAGTGTTCCGCGACCAGGACGAAAACCGCATTGTTCCTCCTGTATCCGAGGTTCGACTAGCGGACGAACTCTCCTCTCCAGCACCCTGGCATAGACTAATTAAACAATAATCAAGCCAAAATGCAAGAGTGCATAGAAAAATAAGTACACTCCTATTAAGAGAGCGAGTACTCGAGTAATTGAGCATCATCCAGAGTGAGCGCCTCTATAAAAACAGGTGTTTTGGCAGTTTGCTGGTCTTTGCTGGTTGTTCAGGTGTCTGTTAACATGAGTCTGCTGGAGTGCGGTCGTGGGAACAAATAGGATGCTGTGCAGAAGCCTCGGTAAAATGAAGGCTCACCTCGATGTTCCACACACATGTGGTGCGAGGAGGGTAGTTGGACGGGAAGAACGGTGAAGAGATGGAGCCTTTCTCTCCGGTCAGCGTGCCGCCACAGTCTGAGGGACGCACAGTTCATACTGACATGTTAGATCATCTACAAAGACTTTAGCTGCAGAACTAATAAAGTTTACGCCGAGATAGCATCCTTTAGATCTGACCTTTAACACAATTACTATTATTATTATGTACTGATTGAAAAATTATTACTGTAATCTCTGGGCTGGAAACATTAGGCAGTCTTAAGATTTCTGCTGCTGTTGCATTTTTTTCCCAACACACATTTAAGTCACACATTTCAAGTCTTTCATGCCCAGTGGAAATATTTCACAAAGACCTGACAGCTGTTCAGAAGAGGCTTGATTTACTTAGTGTAGTCTGAAGAATCGGAGAGTAGTTTGCTCTGAAGCCGGGGAAGTTTTTCTCCTCATCAGTGACCAGCATCAGCAGCATGACGTTTCCAGAGGAGATGAAGGACAGCGGCTGGTGAGGGTATCCACACTGTCTGAGCGGACAAGGGAGAGACAGAAAGAAACCTTTAGTGCTCCTGGGGCCGGGTGCATAACGCATGTGTCGGCACAAAAACGTTTTAATGCCTTTTCCCCAACACAAACTGGTGTTGTACGAGGCATGCCCTCTCCCTCCTCTGCGTATGCCTGACATGTCCCTCTGATTTCCTCATTCCGTATCCTGTCCAATTATGGTCACTCTGAAACAACTAAATATATATCTCCATATCTTTACATTCGTTCCATAGTCTCTGCCAATTTTTTAACCTGAGCCAGTGTTTCAGGGTAAACAATATTCAGGAACCCGGTTACTTTAGTCTGAACATCCCTTTGTGCTAAAAATGAGCAGCTATTAAAACACAGAATAAGAATATCAGCCTGTTTTGTCTTGTTTTCTCTGAGATAACTGACACTTTAAATTCCAGGAAGAGATCGTTCGTCTCACTCTGTCATAGCGCGTTTCTCTATGGGGACGAGCGAGTCGTAGATTTTGATGAAGTCTCGCTGACAGTCGTCCTCCAGGATCAAGTCATCAAAGTCGAGCTGGATTCGGTGTTGCGGGTCTGCCCGAAACTTCCACTGCAGGTAGGCGTTTGAAGGGTACGGAGAGTTTGGAAATCCCGGAGACTCAACGTGCCCAGAGTTTTCGATGTGGATGTCGATGCTTTTCCTCTCTGAAAATATGACGAGAAGAACATGTTTTGGATGAAGTATACCAGTTGTGAAACAAGCACCTTTAATTTTTTTGGAACATTTTAACAAGTCAAACTTTACATACAGAATTACAGAAAGAAAAAGAAGTTCCCACCACGAAACTGGTTTATACCTGAAAGCTTGGTTTTGGTCAAGCGTGGATCTATAGCTGTGAACACAAAGATAAATGTGTTAGTAAACCACATATCAGTTCCTCATTACTAATTAAAACAACAATAATCATTTTTGCATTTGTGAATAAACTTTACTCGATGTTTTTAACAAAACCTTGGTGGAAGAATTCAGAGCAGATGTAGCGTCAATATTTGAGAACAGACGTATCGTAGCGGGACGTCTTGATGTCTCACTGTCGTCATTGGAAACGAAAGCTTACATCTTAGTTTTGCTGTACAAGCAGCAGTGCTGCAGTTTTTTGATCATTTGTGAATCGCAGTGAGACACAAGTAAGCTGCTGTCTGTCACCAAATGTTATAGTTATGATTATACATATACACCAGGACTCTTAGTACATATAACTATATATCCTCCAAGGGTTTATGCAGTTTCACCACTTTAGGAATCTATTCGCTCCTCAGTCTTTAACAGTGTCCAGCATCATGTTTGTATGAGACAAAGAAGCTTCTAGAAGATGTTTCCCCATAAGAAAAGATAAGAGCTGAGCTAAAGAATCCATTAACCATTAGAAGAAGAACCATTCATCGTTAAAATGTCTGCATGTAAGTTAAATATACTTGAATTTTTCCAAGAGTTGTCAAAGACAGCACAGTGCTCCAGGTTTAAAAGGTCATATCAGAGCGTAGATTTTACTTTTCAGTGCAGGCAGATGAAGAACAGACATATGGAGAACAGCTGGTGGTTAAGAGTGAATACAAAGCTAATAATAATTTGATTTAAAAAAAAAAGCTTGAAAATTGTTTTTGATGAACAACCTTGTAGAAAACTAATCTGTGAGCCGTCAAACCTTGTGACACGATGTCGTTGACACTCAGGGCGTCTGTGGGTTTCAGCAGGAATCGTCCTTTTCCGCCCTCCTGACTTCCTGCTGGAGGCTGCATAGAGTCGATGGCTTCATCCAGCGAGGCTTGCTGGGGTGGGGGGACATCAAACTCTGATTCGTAATAAGCCACAATGGTGTTCGGCCCTCTGTCGCCCTCACTGCACAACAGGACACACAGAGGATTTGTACAGGCTTCATTCAGTGCAACAGAGAAGCAACTGCGCATTACAGCTATGTACCAATCAGCCGCCTCAATACAACAATCAGATTAGTACTTTGTAGGTCCTTTTGCTCTCTGAACTACCAGAGCGTGGACTGGACTTATTGCCTTCATTTCTGGCCCCTTAAAAGATCTTCATTGATATTCACTTTTCCCGTCACTGGTGATATTGTTGTGGCTGGCTGGTACACGCTGTCTCTTTCACAGTACCTGAAGGCCTGAACGGACGAATGGTTGAAGTATCTGTCCAGCAATGAGTTTTTGGAGTACATCAGTTTGAGCTGAAGAGAAAAAGGTCACATTATGGCACCTATTACCTTTATGGCCTCAACAAATAGAGAAACACGTGACAGAGGAAGACACAGAGCAGAAGTGGTTAGAAGTAACATCAAGGTTACAACTCAGACTCGCAGCACACGATCATGTAGTGACGCAGAGTGTGCTGTAATGGATTTTGGGGAAGTAGGTCCTATTAAAAGGCCTGAAAAGATTAGTCTCACTGGAAGTGTAGGAGTGCTATCACCTCTGCCTACTGATAGTGCTGACAGTCGTTGGAGGGCTCTATGTTAGAAATTTGTGTTTCTAAGTTGAGGGTGTAACAGATGCTGGTGAATGAAGACAGCTGCACTCCAAGATACCAATTACACACACACACACACACACACACACACACACACACACACACACACACACACACACACCACTATACATGCATCTGTATTTCAGATTGTTCTTGTATGTCTTCTAAATATTTATTTCTATCACAGAGCAAACCTGAAGGTCTCATGATGAATGTATAACACAGCATATATGGAAAATTCCCATGATGCTTTGGAACTGTCAGGTCTCACCTGTTTGCAGACCTGAGCAGCCAGGTTAGTGAACTCAGAACTGCCGGGCTCCTCATACTGTGGCAGGAATTGCTTGTTGTTGATTTCCATGGAGCCGATATAAATTCTCTTCATCTTCACATGCTGGGGCTCTGAAGACACACAGAGATGTTGCCAATATCTTTATACACAACATTCTGATCACAACTGTATATAATTGTTATGACAATTTTATGGGTGAGTTTCCCTTGTGGACTGGACCTCTCTCTCTTACAGGACAAATAACACTGCTACAGTTGTGAGAGGAAAGCTGGGGTAGTGTCTTCACTCATTAGTGAGACGTCCTGGCTTTGCCGAGGGTATTTTTATAGTGACAAACTCTTCTTTCCAATAAATGAAGATCTTCTAAATTAGCGAGACACCATTTCCTCTCCAACTTACAGGTTATCTGCATCAAGCTGTGTAATTGAGATTTATACCAGGGAGTCAATTATTCTGAATTTGAAGCTTTTGTTTTCATAGGAGCCACAGTATCCAGAGTCATACGCAGCGAGGACGTAACACTATTAATGAGATAATCCAGTCCAGGTAGCTGCTCTGTTTCAATTAGACCTTACACCTGCCTGATATCCTGTCTGACATCAAGGCGCTCAGATATGTATTTTCAAATCCAACCCCCAGCATCAGGTTAGCTGAATGTAGTTTGATGAAGTCAGCTTACGGCAAAACAGCCCGACCAGCAATGCAATCACAGCCAGAACACCAATCACCAAGGCGACTCCTATCCCTGCCCCCTTCTTGTTGCATGACTTCTTCTCCACTTCCTTGGGATCTGGAGCCTGCAGAAATGCTTCCTCAACCTCATTGTCCTGCATACAGAGATAGTTGGAGAAGACAAAGTTGATCAATTTGTTCAGGACTGTACAAAATCTCAAAGTGGCCTCAACACTTTTGTTTTGTTCAAGGCCAACGTTTGTTTTTTATCTTTGTTTTTTTGTGTGTGTTTTTACACAGTCTGGCGTGCAACGTTATCAGGTAGGAATAGCAGGTTAGTGGACAGCAGACTGTGGGCTATTTACTCGACTGCAGTATTGGATGGTGTTTTCCAGTGACAGCAGCACAGCGCTCGGTCTAAATTCAACAGTCCCCCAGCTTTTTGAAGATGCTGCTGTTCAGCATGGTTGTATTCACTACAGACTCTATATAAAAATGTAGAAGACGCACTGTGAGGTTTGAAGCCTGAACCAGCAGTTTGCAGTTTTTAAGGATTAAAATGTCCATATTGGACCACAGAGTGGACTCCTAACTTAATGGGAAACATAGTGACCTGAGTAAGTTATTATATCCATGTACATCACAGCCTGTCTAAGAATCCAGCCATCTTCTTTTGCTCATCCTTATTCAGGGCAGCTGGAGCCCATCCCAGCTCTTACACCCTTGACTGGTCCATTAACAATAGTCAGTAAAAGGCACCAAGCAAAATGGAGTGCTCCGTCTGACCCCTAATTTCAAGTATTAAAGTTAACAAAAAGAGGAGTTATAAAAACAGCTATTATGACAACTAGAAAACTAGCCCCACAGGGTAAACCAGATTTTGTATAACAGATGTAAACGTGTTTATTTCTGTTGTATAGTTGTGCTCTTTAATACGGGAGTCTGTGGCGACTGACTTAGTATTTTGGCACCTGGTTCAACTGTGCTTCCTGTTTGCAGGTTAGTGACAGATACACAAGTTCATCCAAGTTCATCTCATGTAAATTTGACTTCTGTCAACTTGTTTTTTTTTCACAGGTTTTGTGTTTGTACAGCCACAGCTTTTCAGATTACTTTTCAAAACTGCCTGTTTTGTTCAACAAACATGTTTGATGCACATTTTACACAAAACTACAAAAAAGAGAAACGAGAGGCAGCACGTGCATATGTACCTCCATTTCTTCCCATCAGTCTTAAGCAAATATGCATACATTAGCTTTTTCCTCCTCTCATGTCACTGCTGACATTTTGAAAATAAAATGATCCAGCAGTGTGAATGGGAGAAAACATCTAGAACTATTAACTAGTGCTACAACAAAGTGGAGTCAGAATATACAGTGAGCACAGCAGACTGTAAGCACCAGGGACATCGCCCCAACCTGATACTTTAGTTCAAAGTTGATGATAAATTTGTGAAAAGGTGTTGCCTTCAGTTTTTAGTTGTACTTATGACTGTAAAGGCAGCAAATGAGGACACAGTGTGTTTTCCAATGCACTGTAAACCTGTTCAGCTGTGTCAAGCAGGGTGTTGCTGCACAGGAATGTCTCTATGACTGTTACGAAATGCCAGCATTTTGTATCCTGGACACACCATTAGATCTCTAATAGTGCTTTAAAGAGCTGGTTGGTGCCTCATTATAGGGTGTGACATAAATGCTCTCCCTTCAAACAATCCAAAAAATCATTTGTCTCAAAGGCAAAATTGTGTGAAGCACAACCCTAACTAACCCTTCCACAAACCCTGACATAATGTGCACATCTAACCACAATGTGTGATTAACATTAATCTCTTTAATAAACTAGATATTACACACTTACATAGAAGATCCAGAATTACTGACCAAACAAACACTGTTTGTCTTCAGAAGATAGAATTGATATCAGTATAGTTTTGCGCAGCTTTTCTACCAGGTTCTTGAATGAGCTCCAGCTCTATTCTGGATTTTTGAAGCCATTTGGTAAAGAGGTTAAGGTCAGTATTACTTTACTAATTAGTTACTACTTTCATGGGGGAAAATACTTTGTGAGGCTTATTTTTTTAATGTTACAACTGGCAAAGGGCAAGAAATAACCAATCTAGTCCAAATACTAATCACTCCACTGACGTCCACACACCTGCAGAAACACTGGTGGTGAGATAAGAGTTGTAAGGTTGCACACCCTGGCGGTGCACACCCTGGACCGGGTGCCTAACAGTGGGGTTGTTTGTGCCCAGGTCACTGATCACAGGGGACCTTCAACTGTGTCCACAGATTATTTACTGACAGGTGTGGAGGAGGTGAAACCATCTACATTCTTTCGATGCCTGAGCAGTGTTTAGTCTACTTCTGGTTTCACATTAACAAACATACAAACACATTTACAGTGAAACTATATAATGTTGCCACATTAATCAGGCACTGGAACATAACTGCTTTCTTTTGGGGTGGAAATTTGAGATTGATTGCTTCAATCCATCTCCATGTCGGTTTCTCAAGTTAAATGTTTGATCAGAAAATGTTAATCAGCTCATTATCATATAAAACACCAGAAATCAGAAAAGAACAAACGCTGATGTCGGTACCAGCTCTTTGATTATTAAAACTGAACCAGGCGCCGTTCTGTCATTTAAACAACTAATCAATAAAACCAAAATCCACCCTCAAAGAGTGAAAACATGCAGGTTCAATGCCAGAGGCGCGCCAGGTTTCAGTGGAGTTCAACAGAAACCAGTGCTCACATTACTCGAACAGATCGCACTTAAACCAATAAAACCCGCAGTGTGACGTGGGAACAGGTTCAGCCTGTGTAGTAAAGCTAATCCAGAAATCCTTCTGCACATTGTGCATATCAGTACGTTCATAATTCAGATATAAATCAATCATATTTATGTTTTTTAAAACCTGTTCCTGGTGTGACGTCACTGAGAGGTTACCATAACAGGTGTTGGACTTACCCGTCTGGGACGGAACTTTTGTCCTGAATCCAGGGAATCCATCAGTCCCTTTGACTTTTTCTTTTCTTTCGTTTTTTTTCCCTCTTTTGTCGCTTATCGATTTTTCTCCAACACTAAAATCGCAGCGCTGTCATGGCGGCGACAGGTGAGCAGCGGCAGGTGTCTCTCTCCCTCTCTCTCTCTCCCTCTCTCTCTCGCTCTCTCTTCCCAGCTGAGCAGAAACGTAAACAGCTGTCTTCTTCTCCTTCTTCTTCTTCTTCTTTGGATTTTTGTCTTTTTCTGACAGGTTAGTTAAAGATGCTGTAGCTTGTTTCTGGGTCGGTGTCAGAGCGGGTTCTACAGCGAGAATGAGGAAACAGGGCAGGGCGGAGATCAATGGGGGGGCCAGAGAGGAGGAGACTGTGCTGCGGGTGGAGCACACACCTGTTACTTCACCTACAGACTTCCCATCAGCCGCGGCTAAACTCATCAGCACCTCGTATCTGGCTTCATTGCAGTTTTGACATAGTATTTATTTTATTCTATTCTATTCTATTGTTTTTGTTATTTTATGCTGCTCTTAACTTTGTGACGTCCGCTTTCTGCCGTGACCAAGCACATTTCACAGTTGTGGGAGTAATAAAGGTTTATCTTATCTTATCTTTTATACAGTGTGTACAGTGTACCGTATTTATACAGCGCTAAAACAGCAATGCACTTTATTCTGCAGTATTCAACAGATCCTGCGTTATTATGATATTACATTAAATTCAATCCAATAATCAGATGATCTCCGATGTGCACGCAGCATTTCACTTCAAAATGAGGTATTAAAAACAAACCAGTTGTATGTACAGCAAGTAAAATGTTGTAATATGAATAAGGAACACTAGAGGTCAGTGTTTATTCAGGTCATGTCCCTGATACTGTGACACAAATGATGACGTCAAGAAAGCATTTTGGTCCTTTTCATTTATTCTGTCGCAGCCATTGTACAATGAACACATCTGGTGTGTGTCCCGTTTGCCTCCAGATGATTAAACCTGATTACTTTAACGCTGTTAGCGGGACAGTACTGCTGCTGGTAGAGTCTAAGCTACTCCTGATGGAAACTGCATCACAATAAAAATAAAAACAAAACAAAAAAAACATATTTGATTCAAAACCAAAAGGAAAATCTGACATTTAAAATTAAATAAATCAAAAAATAGTTGCTTTTAAAGCTAAATTCATTTATTTGATCAATAAATGTAAAACATATTGTTGGGTTATTTATTCAGCCAATTATAAAAGGGACTAAATCATATTAATATACTGATGTAATAACCCTAAAGCAACCATTAATAAAAGTAATTCGGAGAAGTATTTTTTTTAACTGTGATTTTAATGATTGTGTTATTTATATATTGCCTCCTCAAGTGCAGAGCCATCTGCAGGTGAAAATGTTGCTCTATTCCTCAGTTAATTAAGAGGCCAATTAAACTGCTAACCTATTGAAATTATGCTCATTAATTACAAATCACTGTACTGCTTATTCTATTTAAATTATGAAATAATTTTCATCATGTTTGTAAATGGAAACATTTTTCAAGCCGTTTTGAAAATGAAATATTGAATAATAATAATAATAATAATTAATATTATTATTATTATTATTAACTGGGCATTTGTGGTTCCTATAGGCATCCTTCATTTATCAGATATGCAGAGTGGTCCACTGTGGGGACTCCTTGTGACAAGGGAGCAGCTGAAAACATGCCAACACTCCCGATTTTTCCGGGAGAATCCCGAATTTCAGTCCCCCCGTCAAATATAAGTGTGAGATGGTCGAAAATTTACGCCAGCGTCCGGTTATATTTTAGACAGCAAGGAGCAGACGGTGACGTAATTCTGAAGGCTAGACCGCCCAATTTCACAGTCGCTTATTTCCGGTCTACCTGGCTTTCGGAGGACGCGGCCCACTTAGATCGCGAAGGCCGGGTCCTCAGGACGCAGCCTCTGAATTTGGATACCCCGTTGTTGTGGCCGATAAATAAACATTGTAAAATTTAAGTGCTTTGTACCCCCCCCCCCCCCCCAACAGCCCTTTTGAACGTCTCCCTAATTCTGAGGTCTCAAGTATGGCTGAAAATATCTTCTTCAGTGATATTTAAAAAGATTTTTACTCAAAGAGTGTAAAGACACTGATAAAGAATTACATGTTTCAAGTTCAGCCTGCATCACCTGTGAAGTGCATAACTTGGAAAAAACCAGATCAAACCAGACAACAATCAACCACTTAATCGATCAGTTTAGCAAGGTGGCAAGAGTAGATCAATAACTAATGACTAAACAATATAAGGAGGCCATTATGAAGTCATTCTGTGATTAAAATCATGAAAATTACAATCAGATCAAATACAATGCTAATAGCATAAATCATCCATAAAAAACATAAAATCCTTAATGAGTAAGAAGAGAATACATGTTTTTTTAATATAAAAAAAACATGTATTTTTTTATTTTTAAAAATAATAAAAATACAGCGACAATATTACCCAGAGAGGTGGAGATGTTTTGAATTCAGTTAGGTTAACACACATAAGCACCACATTTAGTTTATTTATATGAGATTAAATTGAGTAATTAGGATATATACTTTGAGCAAACTACAACTATGTTGCTGGTTTTCACATATTTTTAAAAGATACAGTACCACACTATGTCTGCTCAGTCATGCTGCTCATGCACGAATTTCTAAGTGCTCCTAGTGGGAGTTGCAGCCTGCACAACACAACGCCCACTAGGAGCATTCATGCCTGCATAAACTACCTTTTGCCTTTAAGTCCCATTTCTATGACTCATTTAAATCCTCTTCTAACTCTGTTGATGCCTCAGAGGTGTAAAATTGTCACTGTGCCTGTCGAGTTAGTCCTTAAAGATTTTTAATACCAAAACAATGTTTTGAGCTGTTGCAACCTGATAATAACTTTGGTCCTGCTTTTTCTAGAATTTGTGCATACTGGATTATTTATAGTTTATAAAACATTTGTTTGCAATTTTTACATCTGCAAAATCAAAGGCCAGCTGAGGTTAATATATTTAAATCTTATTAGAGATGCTGCCATTCAACTGAGCATCTTATCTTAATGTAACAGTTTAACTGTTAAAATACTGCATTTGATGCCTTGTAAATGTGCATGTCATCATTTTTGGTATTAGGGTCATTAAAAAAAAAGTTTAAAAAACGTCAACATCTGGTTCCATTTCCAGGAGGAATGTGTGTAATCCATAAGCTTCTACACTCCAGTCTTCTGTTTTATCCAGCTGCGGTATTTGGTAACCCGAGTGTAGACGCCGGGTGCGTATATGCGAGCGCAGCCTTTGCCCCAGCTCGTCACACCTGCCAGGAAAAAACGCCCGCGGGAGTTGGCGACAGACAGGGGCCCGCCGGAGTCACCCTGAGAGAGAGCAGAACATTACAATCAACTATTGCTGTGAAATATCTGCGACTGAGCTGCGTCCCAAGAAGCATCACATTACAAACAATTTTGAAATCCACTGTATTCTTAATATTCTGTTTTTTGATATTGTCAATGTGTTTATACAAAATGCTATTGTATTTAATCAGTGCTGAAGCAACAGTCACCCCAATGCACTTTATACTGTATTATTCAACAGATCCTACATTATTATAATAGTCAGCTTTAGCTTTTGGGTGCTACTACAGGTGCCTTTGACGGTGCAAAACGTTTCGTCGACATTGACAGGTTTGTTGGGTAGAAAACTTACAGTACAGCACTTCAGAGTCACACTGCTAGTGATTGAAGGCTTATGTATATTTGACCAGCTGAACGCATTCTGTACTGTACAGAAGACACGGCACGAGATTGATTGACAGTGGCCTACGGCCAATCAGGACACACAACACAATGCGCTGTAAAAAAAAAAAAAAAAATCAGCGAAACAGTGAGGCCACGTAAGGTGAACCGTGTTATGGTGAGGGACCACTGTACTGAAAACAAACCAGTTGTATCTGTTGTAAAATGTGCCAGGACTATGTGATGTAATATGAATAAGAAACACTAGAGGTCACTGTTTAATCAGTTCATTCCCTTTATACATGTCATGTCCCTGATACTGTGACACAGAAGCTCACATGAAGAAAGGATTCAAGAAAGCATAGCTATCGTTTAACAATGAACACATGTGGTCGTTTCCTGTTTTTCTCCAGATGATCAAACCTGCGAGCAGAACAGTACTGCAGCTGGTAGTGTCTATAATAAGCTACTGCTGATGTAAACTGCATCACAATTAAAAAACAAAAAACTTAAAATTAAATAAATAAATAACTATAGTTGCCGTTAAAGCTAAATTCATTTATTATGTTTCATATACATACATTGGTTGCTTCTACTGTGTAAGTTTCCCTTAAGTTGCAACGTCTGGTGCCGAAAACCTTTATACCATTTATTAGTAATTACCTTTGCAGACTGATCTTAAAAATAATCTGAAGTTATTGTGAGCTGCATAACCCACCCAGTGGATCTTTTTAAGGTTTAAAGTTTTAGGCATGGCCCCCTTAACAGCACAGGCAGCTTCACTAGGCTCTACATCATCAAATGGACTTATCTGTGATCATATAGCTGTGTGGTACCACACTCCCAATACATTTTACTTCTGCTATATTATTTTTAACCTGTTTAGCATAACATGTAGCTATGTGGAGCCTTGTGGACTTAGCTTGCTAACCAAGCTAGCACTACCTACTCTCTTCATGCACTTCCTACACTCTTCCAAACATGGTCACTTTTGGCTCCAGAAAATCACATATTATAGAGCTATGAAGCTAACACTGAGGCTTTAAAATGAGTAGCTCACAAACCAGTAGGTGGCAGTGAAGTGGCTGTATGCATCTTTTATATACAGTCTATAGGTTCCTCTTTGAACTAAGCACCGTTGTTTAGTAAATTCATCAAACAAATGCAGCTGTAAAAACCAAAACAGCAGCAAAGTACTTCACCTTTCCTCTCACTATTACAAGCGTGTGTGAATTATCTGTACCTTACAGGTGTCCACGCCTCCTGAAAGGACTCCAGCACACAGCATGTTACCTGTGACCCTGTAATTCAGTAGAATATTACACAGCCAGCTGTTGATGATCTTAACTTCCGCCTTCTGGAGGATGGCCGTCGCGGTACCTGACAGACAACAAAGTCGTGTTCTATAAAGCTTGTTGATGAATGACAAAGCAATTCACTACTGTTTGATCCTGTTTATGCTGTTCTAAAGGCAGCACATAAATCCTAATTTCAAAGTGGGGTTTATAATCAATCATAGCTTCTAACAAGTTGCTAAAACCTTGAACTCATTTGGTCACCCTCTATTCTTTACTCAAGTCAAGAAAACCTTGCTTCCAGTGGTACAAACTTTTGAGTAAGAAATACAGGCTAGGCAAACACATTTATAGGCAGCTGTAAAACAAATATGATGTCAACACAAGCTCAAGTTGTGGATTATAGCTAGAATAATTACTCTTCTGACCCTGTCTGTTGCTAGGTCAGGTTTTTTAGCATGCTGTATTGCTCCTGAGGTGGATTCCTCAAGTGATAGATGACAAGCCTTCCCACCTTGACGGATTTTCCCTCGTTTTCCACTTGAGGATCTGATGTACCTTGTGGTATTGTAGGCCTGTATCACCCACACGTTCACACACAGTTGGTTATACATAAGACCACTGACTGACATTTTCTCAGTTCCAATTTTTGGACTATACCCCTTGGACAAGTTTTATTTGGGACTGTCAATAATAAGAAAATATTCTCCACATTTGAAAGGTGTGTGAGATCTCCCTTTGAATGGACACTGAATTTGAGAAATCTGTTTTCTATAACAGTTTAGGATTCAGGTTACCAGGGTGCACCCAACATTGAGAACTGAGAGCTAAGACTTGGCCAAGTCTTTATATTAGTAGTTTTATGTGCTTTTACCTTTATTTATTTATTTTTATTTCTTTCTTTAGTGAAGGTTACAAATCATCTTCTTATGGCCTCTGACAGTGGACTCATCTCTGTGCTTGTCCTGCTAGACCTCAGTGCAGCGTTCGATAATTTCAACCATAATATCCTATTAGAGCGATTAGAACATGCTGTAGGTATTACAGGTACTGTGCTGCAGTGGTTTGTATCATATCTATCTAATAGACTCCAGTTTGTGCATGTAAATGGAGAGTCATCTTCACACACTGAGGTTAATTATGGAGTTCCACAGGGTTCAGTGCTAGGACCAGTTCTGTTTACAAGCTTCCCTTTGGTAATATCAGAAGACATAGCATACATTTTCACTGCTATGTAGATGACACCCAGCTCTATCTGTCCATGAAGCCAGATAACACACACCAATGAGTTAAACTGCAGGAATGTCTTAAAGACATAAAGACCTGGATGGCCGCTAACTTTCTGCTTCTTAATTCAGATCAAACTGAGGTTATTGTACTCAGCCCTGAACATCTTAGAAATATGGTGTCTAAGCAGATTCTTACTCTGGATGGCATTACCTTGGCCTCCAGTAACACTGTGAGGAACCTTGGAGTCATTTTTGACCAGGACATGTCCTTCAATGCACATATTAAACAAATATGTAAGACTGCGTTCTTCCATTTGCGCAACATCTCTAAAGTTAGAAATATCCTGTCTCAGAGTGACGCTGAAAAACTAGTTCATGCATTTATTACTTCCAGGCTGGACGACTGTAATTCATTATTATCAGGATGTCCTAAAAGCTCCCTGAAAAGCCTTCAGCTAATCCAAAATGCTGCAGCAAGAGTCCTGACAGGGACTAGAAAGAGAGCAGATTTCTCCTGTTTTGGCTTCCCTTCATTGGCTTCCTGTTAAATCCAGAATTGAATTCAAAATCCTGCTCCTCACATACAAGGTCTTAAATAATCAGGCCCCATCTTATCTTAATGACCTTGTAGTACCATATCAGCCTATTAGAGCACTTCGCTCTCGCTCTGCAGGCCTACTTGTTGTTCCTAGAGTATTTAAAAGTAGAATGGGAGGGAGAGCCTTCAGTTTTCAGGCCCCTCTTCTGTGGAACCAGCTTCCAGTTTGGATTCAGGAGACAGACACTATCTCTACTTTCAAGATTAGGCTTCAAACTTTCCTTTTTGCTAAAGCATATAGTTAGGGCTGGACCAGGTGACCCTGAATCCTCCCTTAGTTATGCTGCAATAGATGTAGGCTGCCGGGGGATTCCCATGATGCATTGAGTTTTTCCTTTCCAGTCACTTTTCTCACTCACTATGTGTTAACAGACCTCTATGCTGAATCACACTTGTTATTAGTCTCTGTCTCTCTTCCACAGCATGTCTTTATCCTGTCTTCCTTCTCTCACCCCAACTGTCGCAGCAGATGGCCCCGCCCCTCCCTGAGCCTGGTTCTGCTGGAGGTTTCTTCCTGTTTAAAGGGAGTTTTTCCTTCCCACTGTTGCCAAAGTGCTGCTCATAGGGGGTCATATGATTGTTGGTTTTTTTCTCTGTATGTAGGGTCTACCTTACAATCTAAAGCACCTTGAGGCGACTTTTATTTTGATTTGGTGCTATGTAAATCAAATTGAATTGAATTTTTTCCACACTTGTGTAAAGTGCCTTATCCCTGTGGTTGTCAAAACTTATGGTTCGCTAAAGGCAGCTGGTTCTTTTCAGTCACATTCCGGTCTCTGTCTCACTTAAACACACCCCTGTGCTCCTATAGTTGAACCTATTGGCCCATTAATATAATCTATTCAGTAATTCCCCTTACTGTGTTACATTGTCATCACCTTCCAGTGTAGAAAGATATTAACTTTGACACAGTATTTCAGTACTTCTTTATTATCATCTCACCTCCCTGCAGGGTAGTCCCCCAGCCAGTGATCCAAGCCTCTTGGCCTGATGGGAAGAAGTAGGTGGTGGAAGGCAGGCAGATGGGTCTGATGTGCTGGGTTAGGCTGACTCTGGTGTCCAGCTCCATCAGCGCAATGTCACTGTCTTCATTGTATCTGTTGTAGTACCTGTGAGTGATGATCTGCTTTACACCCCTCTTTACTGTCCACTCATTGGTCTGGTTCTGCACTTGCAATCCCAGGAAAGCCTCCCATTTGTGAGCCTGAGACAGCCTGCAGCATGAAAACAGTCAGGGCTGTAAACAAATGCTTTAATTGCAATTGTAATGTAATTACATTTCAAATGAAGATGGTTCAAAAATATTAAACAAGGATTAATGCTGAGAAAAGACATGCAGTATTTAATAATGACGCAGTAAACTATCTTTTGCCTTCATTAAGTCACATTTGTTTGATTTAAATTCTCCTGTAATTTTGATGATGTCTCTACTTTCTAAAATTGTCACTGTAACTAACTGACTAAATTCTTAGTTTTTAATACCAAAACAATGTTTGGAGCTGTTGCAGCTTCATAGTAAACTGACATAAAGCTTGCTTTCAAAAAAAAAAAAAAGATTTTTAGACACAAAGAACTTTTTGAAGCATGAATAATAATAACCACTGCAGCCAAAAAGAGAGCCTGACGAGCCCAGCTGTAAGTAAGCTTTTAAGACTCGACTGTACACTGTGTTCGTGTTTTCCTCTGAAACAATAAGTTCTGTTGGAGCAGCCTTTCAACACCTCTCTCTGTTTCTTGCTAGCAAACTTGACCCAGACAGTAAAGCTAGTTTTCGGCTACGAGCCGACACGAACCCGAAGTATTAGCCAGAGGTCCCTTTACTACGGTTCAGAGCCGCGGACGTGGCCGAGGTAACAAAAGAGTACAAACAAAAAGAAAACAATTTTCACTAGCAGTCAAAAATGAATGTGTACACTTATGTCTGCATTTTTATTTTGTTAAATACAAACAAATATAGTAGAAGTGCTGACATGTGTCTGGCCAGAAAGAGAGGACCAAATTATTTATTCTGTAGTTTAATGAAAGGCTTCAGTTGCAGTTTTGTTTTGTTATACAATATTTGAAATAGCGCCCTGAAATCAAACAAACACAACATTTTAGGAAATATTTGTGAGTGTTTTCTTGTTTGTTTGTGCTACTTGAACACTGAAGTGGCCCTCCAATGAGATGATGGTGCCAGCAGTGGCCCGCGGCTGATTTTAGTTTGAAACCCCTGCTTTAAAGGAATTTGAATCCTGGTGCCGAGGGAGGGGCCTTCCATATCCTGTGGAGTGGGAGGGGTACAGACTGGAGGAGCATCCCCAGGCTGCCACCTTGTATAAAGTGATGCCTACAGACTTCCATTGTGAGCATGTGCGGCTTCCAGGAGGTTCCCATTAAGGGTAGAAGAAGAAGGAGTGGGGAGGTGGGGTGCACTGCTATGGTCCCGCCTTCTCTCCAAGCATCTTGCCACACTCTGCCTCTTTCTCTTTTCACTCTGTTGTTTGATTTGGTGTCTGTGTTCATGCGAGTACTCTGCCTGGGTTCCCGCCCTGCACACCTGAGGAACATCACCCACCTAGTGCTGATGAGCTGTTGCTGCGACCTCTTTGCTGGATCGTTGACCTACCTCGTTAGTGACTTTCCCAGTGTCTCATCCCTGGTGTATAGTGAGAGAGTGTTCCTACGTCTGAGAGAGAGCTTTTATTGTGAACTGGATGTGTGAGCCTTCCCTTTATGTCCCCGGAGCCTTTGGATAACAATCCCCTGTGTCTGTGCTTTTTGGATTAAGTGACTGTAAAATAAATCCTTTGAAGTTTTAAGAAAGAAGCAAGTCCCATGTCTCGAGTCCTGCCAGCTCCATTGGATGTAACAAAAAGTTTTACATTTACAACAAGAAAGAGCAGGTGAGGTGGCTACTAGTTTTCAGTTCAATTCAACTGTGACACATTTGTAAAACCAAACCACAACAACAGTTGCTTCAGAGCACCACGTTGTGAGGTAAAGACTCAATAATAATCAAGAAAAAATCCCAAACAGTGAGACAACTCAGTATCATTTGGTGACAATGGTAAGAAAAAACTCCATTTTAATAGGAAGAAACCTCAGGCAGAAACAGGCTCGGGGAGGGGCGGGGCCACTAGGAAAAAGGCGTAAGCCTGCAGTCTGTGAACGAAGTGCTCTATTGCAGTGATATGATACTATGGGCATTAGATGGGGTCTCATTATTCAAGGTCTTTTATGTAATGAGAAAGATTTTAAATTTAATTCTGGATTTAACAAGGATCCAATGAGTGAGAAACATGCTCTCTTTTCTAGTCCTTGTCAGTACTTTCGTTGCTGCACTTTGGATCAACTGAAGTTTTTTCAAAGTGGGGCATTTATGTCCAGCACATCCCACAGATGCTAGATCGTTAATCCCCCACTGTTCCTTCCTTGGGCCATCATAGGTATGTGGCGAGTTTCCTGCTGCAGGCGCAATGGACGCACCTGCGTGGCATCTACAAACCACGCCCCGCCACAAGGTACATAGTGACCACTGCAGACTGGGAACTACAGGAGAGACAGTTTTGGAGATGCTCTGACGCAGTCACCTAGCCATCACAATTTGGCCCTTGACAAATTTGCTCAAATCCTTACACTTTACAACATTTGCTGCAATATTTATCACTTAAAATAGAGCTCCTACTTGTAAACTGTAGTGTCTTGGACGCAGTGGGCAGCAGTCAGCAGCCAGCGGTCACTCAGCACAGAGGCTCCACACATGTGTCCTAGCCCCTTGAAGTGGAGGCTCACCTGCCAGGGCCACTCGCCCACATTAGCTCCCCGACCCCCCACAATACGAGTGCTACTGTACAAACTCGTACCGCAATCTGAAAGCAAACACAGATCTTAATACACTAGAAAAGTCACACTGCAACCATCTGTGGGTGAGTGTGTGGTAAACGTACCACAGTTAGCCTCGTCAGAGCCGTCCTCACAGTCCTGCTCTCCATCACACTCTGGGTTCAGTTTACTGATGCAGAGTCCATTACTGCAGTGGAAGGTGAATGCTGAGCACACCACTGAAGCTAAATGAAAGGAGACACACATGATATCAGTCTCTAAGAAAATTCTAATACAAAGGCATCTTTTAGGTCAAAATATCAATTAAAATGTTTTTTTCATGAAATCTAATCTTAATTTTTAGTATCTCCAAATCATTTATGTTAGCTTAAAGTTTTGTCATTCTTCACATTCATCAGGCCAGTGTTTCCCAACCACTGCTCTGGTGTTATTTATTTAAAATTATTTAATTTTAATTAACTGGTGCAAAAAATACATTTAATGATTACAGCAAATAATAAAATCATTGTTGGGCATCTGTGCTTTCAATGCAGTGACTGGTAGAGTAATTACTCTTTCATGTCAGTAGGTGGCAGTGGGTAGCGAAAAGTGAGCTTGCTAAGTTAAGACAATAGAATTAGTGATGCATGTGGTACGTGGCAGTTGGAAGACATACAACAAAGCTGAATAAATATTTGAAAGGAAAAATTGCAGACTCCAAACTGGGGCCTGGACAACATTCTAGTCCAGAAGAGCCGAGTATGAGTGGTGGTCAAAAGAAAGCAAAAAGCGGTGGGCTCGAGGCAGTACAGCGAAAGTTATCTTTTGTTTGGATTTACTTTCACTGGAGAGCCAACTGCACCAAGTCTATTATGTTTGTGTGGGGAAACGCTCTCAAACAGTGCCATGGTCCTAAGCAAGGTTAAACACCATCTGCACACAAAGCATCCCTCACTTCAAAACAAGAACGCAGACTATGTTGTTTGCCTGCGTGAACATGCTGAGAAACAGGTAACTTTAATGAGAAAAAACACAAAGGTGTCTGAAAGAGCTCTCAAGGCTCTCAGATAGCACTTGTGTTAAATGAGAGATCTCAGATAACACAATTGCCAGACTTTCGATGACATGTCTGCAGACAATGAAAGTGTGGTTTTGGAGAAGATGGGTGGGAAGTTTACAGTCCAACTTGATGAGTCTACGGACATTAGTGGACATATCCAACTCTTGGCCAATGTGCGTTTTGTGGATGGAGAGTCCATCAGAGAAAATTTTCTATTTTGCAAGGCACTGCCAGAAAAAACAACAGGAAAGGAAATGCGTGGGAAAACTGCACGAGTGTCTGCATTAATGGACCAGCAGTCCTGGTCGGGCACACCACAGGCTTCGTTAGCAGAGTGACATCGATACACCCAGATGTTATTGTTACGCACTGATTTCTGCACCGCGAGGTGCTCATTGCCAAGACTTTACCATCAAACCTGTTGGATGATGTCATGCACATGGTAAACTTTGTCAAGACAAGACCCCTGAAAAGCCGCATATGTGCACCTCTATGTGAGGAAATGGGAGCGGAGCATGAAGCCTTATTGCTCCACACGGAGGTCCGATGGTTGTCACGCAGCAAAGTACTGGCCTCTGTGTATGAGCTGCGAGAAGAGCTAACTGTTAACTGTTTTTGACTGATGAGAGGTACAATGATGCAAAGCTGCTTGCAAGTGATGAGTGGTGTGCAAGGCTGGCTTACGTGGCAGATATATTTCAGCATTTAAATGAACTGAACACATGAATGAAAGGCTGAAATGACACTGCTCACAAGCACAGATAAAATAAATGGATTCAATTCAAAGGTGCACCTCTGGCAACAACATCTGGAATATGCCAACCTTGGCATGTTCCTACTCACTCAGAAATGGCAAGGCGATATCAAAACTGCCACAGTGTATGAAATAATAGGTAAACGCCTGAAAAAGCCTGAGGAAAAGTTGTCCATTTATTTCCCCTCAGTCTCCACTGAATGCCTTGACTGGATAAGGAACCCACATCAGCAGCAGTTTTTGGAAAGGATATGACTTTGCAGGAGCAGGTAGAACTAACTGAACTGGTTTAAAGCTCAGCTTTGCTGATCTATCTTTGGTCAGTTTTTGGTTGACTGCTGCCAAAGAGTTCCCCATTCTGGCAAACAGAGCTATTTTGACATTGCTCCAATTTTCCACAACATATCTATGTGAGCTACGCTTTACGAGCATGGCTGCTGTAAAAACTAATAACAGAGCGCGATTAAGAGCTGTTGAGGAAGAGCTTCATGTTTGCCTTTCTTCAATTCCTGCCAGAGTGTCATCTTTGTGTTCTGCTAAACAGGCCCAGGTTTCACACTCAGTGTAAAAAGATCAAGAGACTAACTTGCCATTATGTGTACTGTATTAGGCTAGAATGTGTCATTTTGGAACAGGTTTGGTTGGTGGTGAGCCGTGGGATATTTTTAATCTATAAAATGTGCCGTGACTGAAAAAAGGTTGAAAAACACTGCATCAGACACCCGTCTTTTCCACGACAGATGCAGATCCTATTTTTGCATCAATATTGCCCATTCACCAACAAAACTTTTCACTTTTCAAAAACTATTTGAAAAGTGTTTTTTTCTATCAGACCTTTGACCCAAAGCTCCTTTGAAAAAGCCAATTTCATTACAATGCCACAGCTTAGGCTGGTCTCATTTCCAGAAAGCTCTGAGTACATATGGAAGTTAATAAATCACAACAAAAATTTCTGGCACAACTTCACGTGCTTCCAAGGTGCGTGGAGAGGATGAACTCAGCAACACTTAAAGGGAAGAGGAACAAATTTATTGACTGACCAACACGTTTTGGCTTTTAAGACAGGTGGAGATTATGTGTGTTCCCCCCATCAATAGAATAGAATAGAATAGAATTCAACTTTATTGTCATTGCACATGTCACCAGTACAAGGCAACGAAATGCAGTTTGCATCCATCCATATTAGCCATAATATAGATATATTACAAAATATATATTAGCAATAATATAGGTATATAGATATATTACAAAAATGGGTCTGTTATGGGTTTGTTACAATGTACACGGTATGAAGGTATGTTATGAATATGCTATAACTATAAGTATGTACAGGCTGTAGTTGGTATACAAGCTATGTACAGGCTATGAACAGGATATAAATATGAAACTATACATACATATGAAATATAAAGCTATACAGAAATATGCAAGTTATAAACAGTTGTAAACGGTTGTAGAATTATAATGATCTAGTCCAGTATTTACTTGGGCGTGACTTAACCAATTAACCAATACCAACCTGTTATATGTCAGCTGGTTTATCTATGAAGATGTGATTGGTTAATTTAATTTTTTTTTCAGTTTCCTGCCTTTTATTTAAGCAAACTTCTACTATGTGTTACTTTGACCCTGATGAAGGCCACAAGCCAAAACGTGTTGGACCGTCAAAAAAGTTGTTCCTCTTCCCTTTAAGTGTTGCTGGAGTCCCTGCATTGCATACATGTGGAAGTTACAGTGAAACCAGTCATTTCTTGCACTAAATATTAGGGGCTAACTTTAACTCTTTTTAAACGTTAGACAAAGAGATGTTTGATGGACTTACTGCAGTTGATTTCATCGCTGTTGTCCCCACAATCGTCCCAGCTATCACATTGAGAAGTATTGCTGACGCACCTGTTATTGTTGCACTGGAACATTCCTGGACAAGCTGATAAGACAAACACAAAATCAGTTCATCTATTTACCTGATTCAGAAAATATGTTAGTCTTACAAGACATGTAGATCAAGTCGATCAAGTAAATCAAGTTTTTGTTTTCCGCTCTCATGCTGACCTCCCATAAGGAGCCCAGTATGAGTAGATGTCTCTTTTTGCCCTCCTCCACTTGGTCATTGTATTGTACATTTCAATCTTTTTTTCCAAATTACCACCTGTCTCTGACCTGTCTTCCCACGTCATGTCTTTGCTATGTATGTATGGTCACGGGCAGAGATGGTCAGTAAGCAGTGGCGGCTCCTGAAAAAAATCTCAGGGGGGGCAATTTTTATGATATCGACTAAAATGACCCATTTAATGAGTACATCAAACAACACAATTTTAATTTGTTGCTAGGTGATTAACTCATACAGTGATACCTCATGCCCACTAGATGGCAACACACAACAGAAAGCTTTCCTCTAGCTACATAAGTTACAGGTAGAAAGCGAAAGAAATTAGCATCCAGTAGCCTTTAAGCAAAAATGAATGTGTCCACTTACTCATTACTTAGGCTACATCAATCCAATGTTGTGTGGTGTAATCAAGCAACAATATAAAGCCGGCTGCATCATATAAATCAATATGCACAGCCTGTCAGCCACGACTTGCGCTGGAACCAACTCCGACAAAAAGTCCTGTTGTATGCTTTTGACTTCTCCTTCGTTGCCTGGGTTAGTTGAATTTCGGGCTTGTCAGGTCCCAACTCTTTAACTTGCAGTTTTTCTGCCATTGTCCTTCTGGCAAAAGGGTAGGTTAGAAGCGATCTAACCGAATTTGGGGGAGGCTGTGCCTCAACCGTTAACAATACCGCTGCCATCGTCTCTCTCTGACCTTATAGCTCACTTAGGCTACTGACTGAGGTAAAATTCTAGAACAGCAAATCTTCGCGCGTTTTCTGCAGGGGCGCAATTTTAAGCGCCCCCAAACCATTTAATTCAGCGACGCTGATAGGTCAAATATTTATTATTTTCCCCTGGCAACCATTTAATGATAGGCTATTTCGCTGCATATCAAGGGCGCTTTGACGAGCGCCCCAGAAGAAGAAAAACACAGTTTGTTGGTTGAACTTTAATGAGTCAGCTGGTGAAAATGTTAAAATACGCCTGGCTGTATATGGGCACACACATAGTAAAACTATCATTGATGAATTTTTTAAAAATATATATTTTTACTCCTCCACATTTGGGGGGGCGGAGCCCGAGCGCCCCCTATGGGCCAGCCGCCACTGTCAGTAAGTTACTTGTAACAGTGACAGTGCGACGTTCGTGACAACAGCTGTGTGCAGATCAACAGTGGATCATATATCGAGTGCAGAGAGAGTATGAGCGTGCAGCGTTTAAAGCGTGGAAGTACTGACTTTACTTTGAGTTTGATTCCATAAAAAGTGACAAAAACATTAGTGTCCGCTGTGTGTGGGAAGAAAACTTCTTTTTACAGCGAAAAAAACCCCTAAACTTCCAAACAAGCACCGAGTAGCTACGACCTAATGGGAAACTCACAGAGAAACTCGCGGATTCTTCCACTGACCGCGGCACACCTGCACCAGGGTAAACCTCCGCCTGCCCCACTCCTGCTTTACAGGTGAAAATAGAGCAACAGGACCGCTGAGTCTTTGACTTTATTTATTTTCTGCTGTGTTTTACTTGCATCTATTTGAAAGACTGAGTGTAAACACAAAAAATATTTTATTTTATGTGCTGGAATGTGCAGAAAATAGGTTTAAATGTTAAACACATTTCTTCCAGTCAGAGAATGTTGCAGATAATTAAATTTTTGCTTGATGCATAAAGTTTAAAAAGATTAAAACTAATAAAACAAGTTTTAAAAAGAGACTTTTCCATTTGATCACATTTTGTATGATGGATTATGCAGAAAAAGTAGAATTGGGCTGAAAGATCTATCGCTTTATCACCTATACAGGTTGTAAATCATGTTTTTAAAAAGTAACTAAGTAACTAAGTAATTAATTACTTTTGAAAATAAGTAATCAGTAAAGTAACGGGATTACCTTTTGGGGGAAGTAATCAGTAATTAGTTACTGATTACTTTTTTCAAGTAACTTGACCAACACTGGTCACGGGTCTGTGCGTGTGTGTGTGTGGGGGGGGATCCAATTTTGATGCAGGTGTAAACATTGCATGTAACAAATAAAAGGCTTGATTGATTAAACTTTACAAAAAGACAAGTTTGATGAACTCACTGCAGTTGATTTCATCGCTGTTGTCACCACAATCGTCCCAGCCATTACAGTGAGAAGTATTGCTGACGCACTTGTTGTTGTTGCACTGGAACATTCCTGTACAAGCTGAAAAGTCAAACAAAAAATCAGTTTATCTATTTATCTGGTTCAGAAAATGCGTTAGTCTTTCGTGTAATCACTTATTTAAAAAAGAAAAAAAAATCTTCTTAGTGATCGTTTGGGTTGAAGTCGTTACTCATCAGTGAAACCCTGGTTTATACATAGAATGAGTTAAACTAAGTGTTGATTATGTTGTTTGTTGCTTTTGATGGTGAGCACTATACTTTACATATATATTTATCTCAGTAAGTACAAATAATGGATTGCATTTATATAGCGCTTTTCGGGGCCCTCAAAGCGCTTTACAATTGCACTATTCATTCACACACTGGTGGAGGCAGCTACAGTTGTAGCCACAGCTGCCCTGGGGCAGACTGACAGAAGCGAGGCTGCCATACTGCGCCATCGGCCCCTCTGGCCATCACCAGGAGGTGGTAGGTGAAGTGTCTTACCCAAGGACACAACGACTGAGACTGTCCGAGCCGGGGCTCGAACTGGCAACCTTCCGGTTACAAGACGAACTGCCAACTCTTTGAGCCACGATCGCCCAAAGCAGAATAGTTTCAATTTCTGCTGGTCTTGATACAGTTTTCTTTATCTGTGTTGTCGCCATAGAGATCCAACCCATGACACAGGCATTATTTTGGTTTATATGGACTTTTTTAATATTGTATCTTAGAAGTATCCCACCCTAAGCTGACACTCCAAAAGATGGGATAGTAAAGAACGGACTTAGATAGACTGAGTGTGACTGCCAGTTCTTCTTAAAAAATTTCTAGTTGAGATTTAGTCCACATTTGCTGCTAAACCTTCTTTTTAGACTTCACAAAAAGAGAAGTTTGATGGACTCACTGCAGTTGATTTCATCACTGTTGTCCCCACAATCGTCCCAGCCGTCACATTGAGAAGTCTTGCTGACGCACCTGCTATTGTTGCACTGGAACATTCCTGTACAATCTAAAAAGACAAAAAAAATCAGTTTATCTATTTACCTGGTTCAGAAAATCTGTTACTTTTTCATGTAAACATTCATTTTAAAAAGGAAAAAAAATCATCTTAGCGATCACTTGGGTTGAAGTCAGTACTCATCAGTGAAATCCTGCTTGAGATGTGGAACAAGTCAAAACTTAAACTTAGTAGTCATTATGTTGTTTTTTGCTTTTGACAGTGACCGTTATACTGTAGATGCATATTTATCTCAGTAAAAAACAAATCCACATTTGGTGCTAAACCTTCTTTAACTCTTTTTAGACTTTAGACAATGAGATGTTTGATGGACTCACTGCAGTTGATTTCATCGCTGTTGTCACCACAATCGTCCCAGCCGTCACACCGAGAAGTCTTGCTGACGCACCTGCTATTGTTGCACTGGAACATTCCTGTACAAGCTGAAAAGACTAACAAAAAATCGGTTCATCTATTTACCTGGTTCAGAAAATGCGTTAGTTTTACAGATAATTATTTATTTTTTTTAAAAAAAGAAGAAGAAAAGAAAAAAAAATGTTCTTAGGGATCAGTTGGTTTGAAGTCAGTACACAGTGAAACCCTGGTTGACACATAGAATGAGTCAAATGAAGTTTAACTTAACGGTCACCATGTTGTTGGCTGCTTCTTTAACTATTTTTAGACTTTAGACAATGAGAAGTTTGATGGACTCACTGCAGTTGATTTCATCGCTGTTGTCACCACAATCGTCCCAGCCGTCACACTGAGAAGTATTGCTGACGCACCTGCTATTGTTGCACTGGAACATTCCTGTACAAGCTGAAAAGACTAACAAAAAATCGATTCATCTATTTACCTGGTTCAGAAAATGTCTTTGTCTTTCAGGTAATCATTTATTTAACAAATCAATTCTTAGCGATCATTTGGTTGAAGTCAGTACTCATCAGTGTAACCCAGTTGACATGTAGAGCAAGTCAAATGGAGTTAAAATTAGTAGTCATTATGTTGTTGCTTTTGATGGTGACCCTTATACTATACATATACTCAGTAAGTACAAAGCAAAATAGTTTCAATTTCTGCTGGTCTTGATATAGTTTACTTTATCTGTGTTGTTGCCATTGTCATCCATCCCATGACACAGGCATATTTTTGGTTTATATGGACCTTTTTCCACCCCAGGCAGACACTGGGATGTGTGTGATAGTGAAGAATATACTTAGATAGACTGAGTGCGACTGCCAGTTCTTCTGAGACAGTTGAGATTTAATCCACATTTAGTGCTAAACCAATTGTGAACTCTTTTTAGACTTCACAAAAAGAAATGTCTGATGAACTCACTGCAGCTGATTTCATCGCTGTTGTCACCACAATGGTCCCAGCCGTCACATTGAAAACTCTTGCTGACGCACTTGTTGTTGTTGCACTGGAACTTTCCCGGACAAGCTGATGAGTCAAACACAAATTGGTTTATCTATTTACCTGGTTCAAAAAATGTGTTAGTCTTTCGTGTAATCACTTATTTACAAAAGAAAAAAAAATCATCTTAGCGATGATTTGGGTTGAAGGCAGTACTCATCAGTGAAACCCTGGTTGACACGTAGAATGAGTCAAACTTATGTAATTTTGTTGTTTGTTGGCTGCTTTTGATGGTGACCGTTGTACTATATATTTTTTTATCAGTAAGTACAAAGGAGAACAGTTTCAATTTCTGCTGGTCTCACTACATTTTTCTTCATCTGTGTTGTCGACATTGTCATTCAACCCATGGCACAGCCGTATTTCTAGTTAATACTGACCTTTTTAAAATTGTATCTTAGATGTATCGCACATTAAGCAGACACTGCAATGGGTGGGATAATGAAGAATGAACTGAACTGAATGAAAAAGAATGTACTTAAATAGACTGAGTGTGGCCGCTAGCTTTTTGAAGACCATTTCTAGCTGTGATTAAATTCACATTTGGTGTTAAACCTTCTTTAACTCTTTTTAGACTTTAGACAGTGAGATGTTTGATGGACTCACTGCAGTTGATCTCATCACTGTTGTCCCCACAATCATCCCAACCATCACATTGAGAAGTCTTGCTGACGCACTTGTTATTGCTGCACTGGAACATTCCTGGACAAGCTGATAAGACAAAAAAAAAAAAAAAAATCAGTTAATCTATTTACCTGGTTTCTACCTACTTTAGAAATTGCTGCAGTCCTTCAGTCAAACATTTTTTTTAAAGAAAAAAATATCTTAGCAATCAGTTGGGTTGAAGTCCACAATGAAATGCTGGGTGACACCTAAGAGGAGTTTGAGTTAAACTTAGTGGTCAGCATGTTGCTTGTTGATTTTGTTGAAGATCATTATATAGCATTACAGCACAAGGTGAGCAGACTGGACATTTAACTGTAGAGATATTGCGCAAATGCAAGAAGGTTACAAATCATCCTCTTATGGCCTCTGAGAATGGACTCATCTCTGTGCTTGTCCTTCTAGACCTCAGATCAGTGTTAGATACAAATGAATATCTGCTTTTCTCTGGTCTGCGGAGCTTGGAAAGAAAAGCATCTGGATTTATTTAAGTTTCCTTATAGACTCTGCTAAATACCTTCAAAAAATTACTGTCTGTACTTTTCACATTTCACATATGTGGCATACGGGCGATCGTGGCTCAAGAGTTGGCAGTTCGTCTTGTGATCGGAAGGTTGCCGGTTCGAGCCCCGGCTCGGACAGTCTCAGTCGTTGTGTCCTTGGGCAAGACACTTCACCTACCGCGTACTGGTGATGGCCAGAGGGGCCGATGGCGCGATATGGCAGCCTCGCTTCTGTCAGTCTGCCCCAGGGCAGTTGTGGCTACAACTGTAGCTGCCTCCACCAGTGTGTGAATGAATAGTGCTATATAAATGGAACCCGTTGTTATATGCATTTTCCTCACATATTCCCAGTGAAAATATTTGTTTTTAAAAAACAAAACAAACAAACAACAAACAAACAAAACAATACAAATTGTATCTGAATTTACTTTGTTTAGCCAAAGGAATCTGGGAGTAGCTTGCTTCAAAACCAGGGAAGTTTTCCTTCTCATTTGTGACCAGCGTCAGTAACATGACGTTTCCAGAAGAGAAGAAGGACAATGACTTTTGAGGATTCCCACACTGTCTGAGAAAAGAACACAGAGACAGAAAGGTTAACCTTTAAAGAGCCTGTTTTATTTCTGATAACACACAGCAGGGATACCACAGTCCTGGGGCTGGATGCATAAAGGATGTGTGTGAACAAAATTCCTCTTCTTGAACATACACTGGAATTTATAGTAAAAGACTGGTGTTTTAAAAATACACAGCTATCCCATATAGTTTATACATGGTTTTGTTATGTTTTTTTATAATTGTCTTTTTACGTAAGTTAAACAGGAATTAAAGAAGTTTGCATTTAATTTCAAAACACATCTACGTCATTGTGAATGTTATAATTCCATCAATTAAAAAATTTGTGCATATTTCATGCATCTGGCCTGCATGGTACATCTGTGCATCCCTATAATAAAGTGAAACGTCAAACACACAGAGGTCACCAAACGCAAGACCTTCAGTTAAGATGGACATACATAAATCTTTAAATGTCTTATTTTTTCTGACATAAAAACCCAAACATTCAGTCTACTCAGGCAACAAACAGAAACTTTGAAATAACTGACAGTTTAAATTCTGGGAGAGGAATTATTTGTCTCACTCTGTCAGAGCACGTTTCTCTATGGGAGCCAGCGAATCATAGGCTTTGATGAAGTCGCGCTGACAGTCGTCCTCCAAGATCAGAGTGTGAAAGTCGAGCTTAACTCGGTGGCCGGGTTCCGCCCGAAGCCTCCACTGGAAGTTGGCATTTGGAGGATAAGGATAGTCTGGAAACCCCGGAGAATGCACAATTCCACGATTCCTGACATGGATGTTGAAGAACTTCCTCTCTAAAAATATGTTAACAAAAGTAACATTGCATCATTGTTACTGTGCAACAGGATATGAAGGTCTTGTGCTTTGTAACATATTCACCTAAATAAATAGACTCTTTTACATTTTGAGGCAACTTAAATCTGTTTTAAATTTATTTTAACAAAATTTAAGCTTTACATTTAGAAATGCTTGAAGAAAACCCAGTACTCACTAGTTAATTTGGACCTGGTCAAGCGTGGATCTATAACTGTAAACACAAAGATAAATGTATTAGTAAATCACATAGATAATAAACTTTGCAGTCCTAAACACCTCTCTGCTTCTTCTTTCCTCCTGTTAAAATTGTGGCCATTTGAAAAAATAAATAACTTGTAACCATTTTACAGATGTAACATTATCTACAGCTAATTTCACTGCCATTGGTAATTATTTAGTCTTTTTATTCAATTGATCTTTCTGAGTTAACTTCAGTAATTACTTCCTCCAATACCCATTCCTACAAGACTGCTCAGGGAAGTCCTACCATTAATTAATGTTGATGAAAAGTTTCAGGTTTCAGAGCTCATCACAGCACAGAAACAGCTTTAGTGAAGGTTACAAATCATCCTCTTATGGCCTCTGACAGTCGGCTCATCTGTGTGGTTGTGCTAGACCTCAGTGCAGCGTTCGATACTGTTAACCATAAAATATTATTACCGTGATTAGAACATGCTGTAGGTATTACAGGTACTGTGCTGCAGTGGTTTGTATCATATCTATCTAATAGACTCCAGTTTGTGCATGTAAATGGAGAGTCCTCTTCACCCACTGAGGTTAATTATGGAGTTCCACAGGGTTCAGTGCTAGGACCAATTCTGTTTACATTATACATGCTTCCCTTAGGCAGCATCATTAGAAGACATAGCATACATTTACACTGCTATGCAGATGACACCCAGCTCTATCTGTCCATGAAGCCAGATAACACACACCAATGAGTTAAACTGCAGGAATGTCTTAAAGACATAAAGACCTGGATGGCCGCTAACTTTCTGCTTCTTAATTCAGATCAAACTGAGGTTATTGTACTCGGCCCTGAAAATCGTAGAAATATGGTATCTAACCAGATTCTTACTCTGGATGCTATTACTTTGGCCTCCAGTAGCACTGTGAGGAACCTTTTTTGACCAGGACATGTCCTTCAATGTGCATATCAAAAAATATCTAAGACTCCTTTATTTGCACAATATCTCTATTATTAATTCATTAAATCTCAAAGTGACGCTGAAAAACTAGTTCATGCATTTATTATTTCTAGGCCAGATGATTTTATCTTATAATCAGAAAGTCCTAAAAACTCCCTGAAAAGCCTTCAGCTAATCCAAAATGCTGCAGCAAGAGTCCTGACAGGGACTAGAAAGAGAGAGCAGATTTCTCCTGTATTAGCTCCTTGTTAAATCTAGAATAAAATTGAAAATCCTGTCTTAAATAATCAGGCTCCATCGTATCTTAATGACCTTGTAGCACCACTTCACCCTATTAGAGCACTTCGCTCTCGCTCTGCAGGCCTACTTGTTGTTCCTAGAGTATTTAAAAAGTAGAATGGGAGGCAGAGCCTTCAGTTTTCAGGCCCCTCTTCTGTGGAACCAGCTTCCAGTTTGGATTCAGGAGACAGACACTATCTCTACTTTTAAGATTAGGCTTCAAACTTTCCTTTTTGCTAAAGCATATAGTTAGGGCTGGACCAGGTGACCCTGAATCCTCCCTTAGTTATGCTGCAATATCTCTAAGCTCCTTCTGTCTTCATCCACTCACCCTCAAGCGGCTTAGGCAGATGGCTGCCCCTCCCTGAGCCTGGTTCTGCTGGAGGTTTCTTCCTGTAAATAGGGAGTTTTCCTTTCCCACTGTCAACAAACTATTTGCTCATAGGGGGTCATATGATTGTTGGGGTTTTCTTTGTTTTCTCTGTTTTATTTTAGGTCCTTACCTTACAATATAAAGTGTCTTGAGGCGATTGTTGTGCATTAAATGAAATTGAATTTAACTGAAGTGAATATCAGCCCTTCATTAAAATGTCATCATGTTTATATAAGCACAACACAATTTGACAGGCCAGGAAAACATTGACTGTGACAGAAGTTATAAGTGTAAGAACTTTTACCCCACCAGTAGTAAAATCACAGTCTAA
Organism: Simochromis diagramma; assembly: GCF_900408965.1. Taxonomy (NCBI): domain Eukaryota; kingdom Metazoa; phylum Chordata; class Actinopteri; order Cichliformes; family Cichlidae; genus Simochromis; species Simochromis diagramma. Next base: position 1,929,487 of record NW_024386785.1, on the reverse strand, counting down.
TGTGGATGGAAAGATGGCGCTGTCTAGTCAATGTGACACTGCCAGTATTTCACCTGCTAATATACTGCATACAACCTTCTTGACTCTCACAACCATGCAAGGGGTGAGAACTTTCCACCTCAGCCCATTAAGTTAATACAGTGTCCTCGCTGAGTGCTCTTGTCTGAGGCTCCACTAAACACAATTAACTTCCAGGCACACATACTGCCTAAGTGCTGTAAGTGCAAAACAAACATTGCAGTTTACTGAGTATATAGCATGCTTCATGCAAAGTGTACACAGTCTCACTTTTTTTACATAGAGTTGCTTGCGTCAAACTTTACATCTATCAAATTTAGTAGTTTTACTAATTTACTAGGAGGAATTAGTAGGCCATTATTCTTCTTGCAAGAAAGCGAATTTTGCTTCCCAGCTCATCGTCATCAAAATATATGGACTGCATATGCTGAATGTAGCTTCCCTGGTGTATTTTCACTTGTCAGATCTGAGCACGCTGTGAGAATTAACTCACTTTTGCATTCAAACATGCAGTGCCAAACAGTTTAACAGCCAAAACCACATTGAACAGCACTATCTTGCACACAAGACTGTATTGTTGTTCAAAGTCTATGGATGTCGGTTGCCGTACTTACATTGAGACTCTCCTTATCAAAAGATACCAATGATGCTTGTAAGTATAATACTTATGATTCATATTTATGAAGCATTACAAGCATAACAATTATCGTGTTTGATCATTTTTTCTCTTAACAATTGCATTCTTTTTTACTCAGTTTTGGATGTCTCAATGATTTCACATTATCTCAATTATGGCAAATTTATTGAAAAGATGTAGGATCCATCCATCCATCTTCTTCTGCTTATCCGGGAATGGGTTGTGGACGCAGCAGCCTAAGCAGAGAAGTCCAGACCTCCCTCTCCCCAGCCACCTCCTCCAGCTTATCCGGGGGAACACCAAGGCATTCCCAGGCCAGCCGAGAGATATAATCTCTCCAGCGTGTCCTGGGTCTGCCCTGGGGCATCCTTCACGTCGGACATGTTCGGGGCACCTCGCCCAGGAGGTGCCCAGGAGGCATCCTTGTCAGATGCCTAAACCACCTCAGCTGGCTCCTTTCAATGTGGAGGAGCAGCGGCTCTACTCTGAGCCCCTCCCGGATGGCTGAACTTCTCACCCTATCACCAAGGGAGAGGCCAGACACCCTTCGAAGGAAGCTCACTTTGTATGATCTTGTTCTTTCAGTCACTAGATGTAGGATTTGTTTGGCAATAAAGTTGGTAACAAACGATGAAAAAACCTGTGGAAAACTGAACTTCATAAATCTATGAGCTGTCAAACCTTGTGAGATGATGCTGCTGATGTTCAGGGTGTCACTGGGTTTCAGCAGCCCTTGTCCCTGTTGGCTCCATTCACTTTCTGCTGGAGGCTCCAGAGATTCAATGGCTTCATCCACAGTGGTCCGTTCAGGGACGGGGACATCAAACTCCGACTCATAATACACCACAATGCTGTTGTCGCCGCTGTCACCCTCACTGCTCCACAAAACACAGAGAGGATTTATTCAGACTTTATTTTTAAAGTGCCCCACTGAACAAGAGAGTTCAGTATTTTAGGTACAAACCAATCCACCACATTAAAACCAATCATACTCTGCAGAATCACGAATGGAGCTGCAATGCCAAACTTAGCAATGGAAGACACACCTGAGTGACGGGCTGAGGTTGAACACCAACAAGACTGAGTACTTAGAAGCCGGCCCCCAAACCAACCGGAACATCAGCGTTGATGGAAAAGATCTGGCGAAGGTGTCTCACTTCAAGTACCTCGAATCGATGATCCGCAAAGATGGCAGCATCCTGCCAGAAGTACAAGCCAGGATTAATGCGGCCTGGATGAAGTGGCGCTAAGTCACTGGTGTTCTGTGTGACCGACGAATCCCCGACCGCCTCAAGTGAAATATCTACAATAGTGTAGTGCGCCCTGTGGCCCTTGATGGATCCGAATGTTGGCCGGCAACCGCAACGCACAAACAGGCCCTTCCCACAATGGAAATGCGGTTGCTGCGATGGTGCCTGGGCCTGACACGATGGGACCACATCATGAACATCAGCATCCGAAAGCGGCTGGGCATCACGCCGATCACAGAGAAGATGCAAGGAGCTCGACTGCGATGGTATGGGCACGTGGTCAGAAGTGATAAAAACTCAGTGGCAAGAACAGCACTGCGACTCAACCCCCAAGGCCGGCGATCAAGGGGCAGACTAAAAAGGTGATGGATGGACAGAATCAAAGATGACGTGAAGAAGATAGGTGCCAACCTGAACGATGCCCTTGATCATGCTGAATGGAGGCGGCTTTGCAGAAAAGCTGATCCGGCAGAGTGGCAATAATACTAGGAGGAAGAAGATCAAATACTCTGCAGATTCATAAACTTTTGCATGTGGTATGTAAAAATCATCTCAATAACCAGCACAGAAACTGAGTGGGGCTACATGGCATAGGTTTCCATGGCCAAGGCACTCCTGTAGCTGTAATGTATTGATGTCTCAATACTTTTGTGTATAATGTATCTACGCATGCCTCTGAGCATTACTGAGCCCCGGGCACACAGCAGTGATTGTCCTTCCTTTGACCTTTTGGTCAGAACGAACTACTGGATATCAGGAGCAAGCAACAGACCAGCTGTTCTGGAAGCGCAGTCATAACCATTACATCTTGATACATGTCGGAGTTGCACTGATCCTCATGCGTCTTAGAAAACATTAACTTCAAGAGCTGACTGTTGATTCAGCACCTTAACATCTTTAACTAGATAAGCTGATCACAGTGAACAAATCACAAACACACAACACTTAGCAGTCAGCATGACACCATGGCCACTGACAGGCACAGTCAAGTTCCTGTTTCACAGTACCTGAAGGCCTGGACGGAGTTGCGGTTGAAGTATTTGGCCAGCATTGAGTTTTTGAAGTAAATCAGTTTCAGCTGAAAGAGAAAAAAGTCACACATCATTGCAGTGACTTCCTTTAATTGCCTCAACAAAGACAGAAACACACAACAGAGGAAGCCACAGGTTTGTGATAACATCAAGATTACAATACAGATTCATAGCAAGCAGTCATTTTGATCCAGATCGACAGGATGGCATGGCGCGTTATCTTTATGGAAGCATCAGAAGGTAGGTACACTGTAGTCATAAAGAGACTGTAACAATCCTCAGACAGGCTGTGGTGTTTAAATGATGTCCAGTTGGTACGAAGTGGTCCAAGGTGTATCAAGAAAATATCCCCCACATCATTATAGCACCAGCAGCCTGAAGTGTTGACAGAAGGCAAGATGGAGCCATGGTTTCCTGTTGTTTACACCAAATTCTGACCCAAATGTCACAACAGAGACTTAGAACTCAAGACTTTTTGAATTTCTTAGAGTTGATTTTACAGGCCAATTTATGAAACTGTATGAGAATAGAACTTTAGGATTGTTGTAATCTCACAATAAATGCTTTTATAGTGCTTAACAAATTTATTTGGCCACCATCCACCCTAAGGTTTATGCCGCAGTTGCCCCAAATTAGCAGCATCGGTAATTACCCAAATTATTTTTTATGTTTCCCCCATGGTTAGTCAACCAGTATCAGCAGGCTCTGTGACAAAAATTCTATATTTTTTCATCTTAATGCCATTTTTTATATCATTGAGATGCTAAATTACTGTTATTTACTTTTGTTGGTGTTTTAGTGGTTGAATGTTATGCTTGATTAATTTCTGACTTGTGACAGTGTGCTGCCTCAAATTTGGGTATAAAAATGTCAATTCAGTTGGAAATTCCTCACTGTTGTTCAAAATGGTCAAATATAAAGAACTCACTGAAAAGGAAACCGTCTGCATTAAAGCACTTTGTGATGCTGCTCTTTCGCACTTTATGACAGGTGTGTATATTTCATACTACTCTTCTTTGTTTCCTGAATAATTCTTTCTTCACAAGATAAAAACTGGAATCATCATAAAGTCCATAACGTGTCATAAAGCATATATGCTGTGAGTCTGTTAGGTCTCACCTGTTGGCTGACTTGAGCGGCCAGCTGAGTAAACTCTGAGCTGCTGGGGTCTTCATGCTCTGGCAGGAATCGCTGGTTGCTGATTCCCATGGAGCCGATGTAAATTCTCTGCACTGTGTCATTGTTGTGTACTAAAGACACACAAAATGTTTAAAATATTTTATACACAACCTGGAATTTTTTCAAAATTTACTCAACTAAATTGAAAAAGTTCATTTTTGAACACTTGACTGATTACAGAACGAGCCATCCTTTATTTACAGTTCTCCCATCATCCTGGAAGGTTCTCTGTAACCCCCACAAATGTGGCATTGATAGAAAACCCAGCATGTCCTCTTGACAGTACGATAGGACTGAAATAGATTGTGTAAAAGGTGAATGACATAGAGGTCTCGGATTCATGTCCTACACAGAAGACAAAAATGAATTGCTGGGTCTTAACCTGACTTGACTGCTGTCACTTTTTAGTTATGGGGTCACAAATGCCAGCTCTGCAAAATGAATCTGAAAGGACTGCACACAACAGCAAAGTTCAAATTCTAGTTAGTGTCCTTATTTTATATTTGGCTCCATTTTTATCTATTTACTTATCTTTTAGTTATATCTATCTGTTTTTAGTAAGTTTGTTCTTATATTCTCTTTTATTCTAGTGTAATTAGTGCCTTCAACCTGCTGACATATGTGGTACTTTGTTAAAGAGCATTTTATTTAATCATGTCTTAATTTCCCTGTTTCTATTGTAAAGGGCGTTGGTGTACTGTTGGTTTTTTAAATGTGCTATATAAATAAAGTTGTATTGTATTATGTTGTATAAAGGCAGCTTACAGTGAAAGGGCCAGGGCAGCAGTTGACTCATCACAAGCAGAATAGCGACTGCTATCAGCAGGGTGACTCCTATCCACACCTTCATCCTGCAGAGATGAAGTTACGTAAACAGTTACAGTTTATGTAACTGTAGACAGAGAGGGAGACCACTGTTAGAGTTTATCAGTTGTTACAGACTAAAAAATATTCCACTGAAATACAAAAAATGGTATTATGAGGAAGACAATGACACGCAGACACTGCAGAACTGAAGACGGCAACAAGGACTTGATCAGCCACAGAGTGCTGCAAGGATATTTAAAGGAACACATACTAGATTTGCCTATTAAAACATTTAAGCTATGACAAATATGAACTATGAAAGGAAGCCTTTAAAGGGACACTGACCACAACAACAACAAGAAAAAGATATTTGAGGAGTGCCTTGAAATTTTAGATGAAGTAAAGTGTAGCATCAATGATGACAGAATGTTAACAGGTTTTCAAGACTATGCACACATATCTGTCTAACACAGCTATAGGGTCGGGCTGCATGTCTGCATTTCTTTTCAGAACATTTGCAGAGGAACCGACTGCAGCCCAGCACAGATGCATTTAGTTCTTTGTTGACTGAGACACTGTGCTGTGCTTTATAACGCCTGTAGAAGAAATCACAGCACAGGTGGTGCCATCTCCACAACGATGCACTTTGTTCTAAAGTGTCTGCATATGCCACTGACTGTAGTTCTGCCTTTAATATGATTTATATTCATATTGTGCTTAGCAAAAAGGATTAACCTTCAGCTGAACAATTCTTTATTAGGAGGTATCACACCTTTTATGAAAAGGAAGTGAAATGTAATTCAGTTCTATGTGACATCACAAGTAGCACAGTGTCACAGAACGGCTGTGTGCAGGCAGGAAAGGACCCAAACACAGACTTCACGGAGGCGAAATGTAAACTCAAAGGCAGCTTTATTGCTGACACAAGGGAAATGATACCAAACTATACTGGGGCATGTCTGTGAACTAGTAAATGAAGAGGCACACTGGGAAACACAGCCATGAATGAGGGAGATCGCAATGCTGGACAGAAGAAAACAAAAGACCTTAATACACAGGGAATGACGAGGGAACAGGAAACTCATGGGGAACACAGTTGGGGCAAATTACACACAACTAGTGATGGGAACTCAGGCTCTTTTTAGAGAGCCGGCTCTTTCGGCTCCCAACCGGCTCTTCAGGTTGTTTTGTTGCTTTAATTAATTTATTATCAACGACAATATGAAATTATGCACAAAAGGAATTCCGGGTTGGGACGCTTATCTTGTAACCAGAAGGTTGCTGGTTCGATCCCCAGCTCTGTCTGTCTTGGTCATTGTGTCCTTGGGCAAGACACTTCACCTACCACCTACTGGTGTTGGCCAGAGGGGCCGATGGCACGATATGGCAGCCTCGCTTCTGTCAGTCTGCCCCAGGGCAGCTGTGGCTGCAACTGTAGCTGCCTCCACCAGTGTATGAATGTGAGAGTGAATGAATAGTGGCATTGTAAAGGGCTTTGGGGGTCTCGAAAAGCGCTTTATGAATGCAATCCATTATTATTACTAATGTAAAAACAAACGTATAAATCTAAACGGTGGCCCCTGGAGACAAAGCACAGAGAGAAAGAGAGCCAGGGACAACAACCAGAGACAACATAGTCACATTAGAAAGGTATAGCAATCGTCCATGTTGATCATCCACAATTATTTTCAGTTGCAAATGATAAAGAATTCAGAAGGTTTATTCATGCAGTGAATCCTATGTATGCAATTCCAAGCAGGAAAACACTCTCACACTTTAATTTATATTTTATTGTGTTGTGGTTTGCAGTGTTTTGTGTTGTTTCACTTTAAATTTGTTTAAAAGGAAAAAGCTGAAAATTTAAATAGTTAAAAGTTGAAATGTAAATAGTTGGTTTTTGTATTTTATAATTTATTTATTACATTTTATGTGGAGTGAATAAATACAAGTATATTTACGATGGCCCCTACAGACAAAGCACGTACAAACTCCAAAACAACACAAAACACTGCAAACCACAACACAATAAAATATAAATGAAAAGATGCAAAGAAGATGCACATTCTCTGTCACATAGGCCTGGGATGGGTTTTTGGGAGAGTGTTTTCCTGCTTGGAATTGCATACATAGGATTCACTGCATGAATAAACTTTCTGAATGCTTTATCATCCACAAATGAAAATAGTTGTGGATGATTACTATACTCTTCTGATGTGACGTTGTTGTCCCTGGCTCTCTTTCTCTCTCTTTAACTCCCGCTCTGTTCCTGTGCTACTGCGAGCGTAACCACGGCCCCTCCCCCCTCTGCACTAGAGACCTAGACACTAGAGAATGAACTTAAGACTACCAAAGAGGACTTAAACATGAAACATAATACAAAATGACATCAAAAAACAAGAAAACTCAAAACACTGGGTCAAGTAACCCAGGATGGTGACACACAGGGATTAGTTTACCTCCTTTGTTTAATCCTGTGAAGCAAGAGAGGAAAGGTTCGTGTCATAACCATCATTTGCACATTTTTGAATGGAAAGTAGAAGAAATGAGCCATTTTTCTTTTACCTATTCTAAAAAAAATTGTTACAGCTAAGCAAGATGGGGGAAAAGTTTAACAACTATTTGGGAAATTGTCATTTTTAAAGTAAACTATAGTGGTATTCATCGGTGACTGCCAACAACAGGCAACTCATTGGAATCCTTTATGAGAAAGACTATAAGACTGTGCACAGACTATTTCCTGGTGTATAAACAGCTGAGAGGAGGAACCACATGCATCCTTTAAATGCCTGTGCAGTTATATTCGGTTCAATGTTATTCATACAGCACTAAATCTTAACAGTCACCTAAAAGTCCTTTGTACAGAACCTCTAATACAGGCTAGTATGTCCACCTGGTAATACGGTGGGTTTTTAATATCAATTTTGCATTCAATAAAGAGGGCCACTGCTATCCATACCAACAGACCTGGATAAATCTGTAATCAGGTTTTTGGAAAACACCTGACCAACTCAAGAAACCAACTGAACTGAAACACACAAAACCTCAGCGTCTGAATTCAAGCATTTCACAAAATGTGACGCATATCAGTAAACCACAAACAGTCAAAGTGGAAACACCAGAATAATTTCTAAACAAAGTACAGCATGGAAAGCGAGCAGTACAACACATGCATAAGTGCATGCGGTTTATGAGGGTTTGAGAATGAGCCAGATGATCTGAAAGAAGCTGAGGTCCAAAAAGAGATGCAGATAAGAGACCGCGCACGGCCACTACTCAAGATCAGCTCAGATATTTGCTTCTGACAAAAAACAAAACGTATGAAAAATATAACTAATGCTAAAACTAAAAGCAAACTAAAGTCAAATGTTTTTAATAATAAAAACTGAAATGATTCTGGAAACTTACTGAAAGAGAAAAAATAATAAATAAATATGCAAATATAAGAGATAAATGTAATAATGCTATGAAATAATCTTGTGTTTTAAAATAGCTCATTTGATTGAAAGATTTCAATATTTCTTCGTTTGAAGCACTGAACATCCTACTTGTCCATTACTTCTGTCAGTGTGGGAGCAGCACTGCAGAGATCCAGCTACAACCATTCTCATCCAGCAACCACTCGCACCTGGATGTTGTGCCATATAGTTTGCTGTGTTTAATATATCTTCCTACCCACCCTGGAGTAGGAAATTTCAATCATTCTTTGAGTTAAGCAGCAGGCTCTAGTTTGTATATACTGGTCTTGATTGTATATATTTCTGTCTTACTATTTATGTTTTATTCCTGCACAGTTCCCTCGGAGCACCCATAATTTTGTTTTACATGTACAATGAAAATAAAGGGCTACTCTTCTTCCTCATTGTCATAGCAACACTATGCCACTGACATGTGCATTTAAATAGTTTTTGCGTAATAACTATTATAGGCTGATTAGTCATGTGATCAGTGCTACATATGATTACCTGCTGCTGACAAATACATTCCTTTATTGTATAAAAATACTGCACCTGCATTTATTTAGAGTTTGTGTTCGGTTGGATAGAATTGGGACACGTCTCTGGAAACCATCCAGCAATTATAAAGCAGCTATATTATTAAGAAAGGGTTTATGAATCTGCTGGGATTGAGTCACTGACAAACATTAGAAATATCTGTTTCAACCACAGACTTTAATGACCTGAAAATAGTAAAAGTACTTTTCTGTAAAAATGTTTTGTTTCAACGAATTTCCCTTTGTCTTTCTTATAGATGGCGTTGGTTCTCTGGCTAACCACAAGGTGACTTGTAACTTGTAACTGTGACGTCATTACTTTTTGTGCCATCTTTTGCCATCATTTGTCCCGGCTCAGGTTCTTCCTCCAGTCAATGTAGAGGAACCACAGAAGTACAAATTTCACTGTGTAAATGTGTCATGAAGGCAGGAAACTGCAGTGTTTTTGATTTGGTGTGAACAGTGTTGGAAATCCCGTTTTCTTTCTTTTCTTTCTTTGTAATTAAGCTTCTCTTCCACTTCTGAGAAGCATACTTGTTAAGCGAGTAGTGTGCTGAGAGTGCTTAATGATGTATGTACTCCACAATCTTTGTGCTTGTAGAGAATTTAAACAGTGCCTCACATACACAACAGTGGAACTTGCTAAAGGAAAAAAATGTTTAATAAATAAATTAATCAAAAGGTGCGAATGTCTACCGCAACAATAATCAACAAATTAAGATGACAAATTAATTGTAAAAATGTAGCAAGATGTGTGAAACCACGTGTTTTTAAGGTATTAGATAAGGTCAGGGGCGGATCTAGAAGGGTGGCATGGGGTGCCACCCTAGTTTTGACAGTGTTGTTTGTTAAAATAAGATAGCATTAACACTTTGAGTGCAGTTACCGTTTACAGTGAATCTAAATTCTAAAACGGAATTTATTGCATAGTGTTAGGTTTGTCCTTGTGCTGTTCTCCTCTGTCTTGTGGCGGACAATTTTTTTTACTGGCACAAGAAGTTTGTGGGGCATCTTATTGTGACACCTGATTGTTCTCTCATTTTAGTTTTAGTAGTATTTTTAAATGGTTGTGCCAAATTTTAAAAATGCCAGCTGTATTGGCTGCATTTTCAGATAAATAGTTGTATATGTTTACAAAATGTGTGCAGAAGTTTTCAAAATGTACAATTTATATTTGCATTTCAAGTTATAAAAATTATTTACTCAACATGTCTGTGGTTTTGACAGTAAAAAAATAACTACTAGGGTTTTATGTTTTTTGTGTGTTTTCAGATCAGTTGTGTTAATACAGTATGTCAATGAAAAAAACAACTAAATTCAGACACAAGAGGTTGAGCTGAAAAGAATGATGCAGGAAAACAAGGCAGGAAAAAATAAATACAATGAAACAATTTGAGGGTGAAATACAAATGTAAACTCAAAAGGAGTCAAAAATGTCCATTTATATTTTGTTATTTTGTACTCAGAGGGTTAACCTAACAAATCATGAAAAGTTAGGTTTAGATTTTTGTTCATGACGCTGCAGATTTCTGACATTTTGTGTAAATGTAAGGATGTATTTGTTTTTTTTCTAACAAAAACAGTGTGAAACTGAAGTTAGAATTGTGTTTGTAAAGCAACCACCCCATGTTCTGTTGCTTTCTGGATTTTATACTTATTGGGCTACATATTTAGTCATTTATTATATTGGCTATACAGTACATAAAATCAAAATTTGCATGTGTTATGTAACTAAAGTGTTTAATTATATGGGCTACAGAAAATAATTCAGTTATAGACTATATTTATATGAAAAACGTGTATACTTACTGTAATTGAATCATTTTAACCCTTTAAGACCTACCATAGAACCAAGTCCGCCAGAGCTTATAGTATATTTTTACATGCTGTGGAGCCATTTTTGGGAGCATTTCAAGTTGCTATACATCAATACAACCATTATAGCCCAGATTTTAATAATATGTATTCATTAAGTGCATAGTAATTACATAAATTGCAAAAAAGTGCAATAAACTACAAAAAAACTGAAAATCGTTTTTGCTTTTTTAACATATATTTCTAGTTAGAGAAATTTAAGAGGCTTATCCCTCAAAACTGTAAATACAAAAAAGTTGCACAAAATAGTTTCCTACCACAGGAAATTTATTTTGAGTGTCTTCATAGTTTTATTTTTGAAATACACCAATTTTTATACACTGCAGGAAAAACGAAAATAAATATTATACTGCAAATTTGCAAAAAAGCAGCATGTGCATCAAAATAAACTATTTCCAGCAGTGCAATATGAGTCCTAAGCATCCCAGAAACGACACAGAAAGTCATAAAGTCAAAGATAACTTTTAAAAAGACCAGTATAGGCTCATGAGGCCCTGATGGTAAGAAAGACTACATTTCCGCGAAAATGACGTCACTTCCGGTTCCGGGCAGGTAATGGTGGAAATGCAAAAGTTCGCGCTGACGTCTATTCCAACGTAGGAAGTGTTATGAACAGCTGATCGGATCGGCAAAGCGTGTTTCTGGAATATTATGTTTTTGTTCCTGCAAGCGCTTTTTATGCAGTTTTTGCAAAGCTATATGTGGAAGGAAACCGTGACCTAGGACAAGCTGATGGCATAAGATGTAAGTACAACTCCTCCGGTTTCATATGCAAAAAAAATTTTTGTGCTAGCTTACGTGGTTGCAGTGCTACCGGGATTTAAAAATAGTTATGCAAAACAGAGCGTGCCCGCTCCGATCGGCTCTAAAGGGTTAAACATATGTAACCACCTGCATATGTGTTTGAAAAAAAAAAAGACACCCCATTTGACTTCCTTGCCACCCTCATGCCACCCTAAGAAAATTTCTCTAGATCCGCCCCTGGATAAGGCATTTAAGGTAGTCTGTAATGGTGATCCTGGTAACTTAACACAGCTAAATTTCCTGGGAGCAGAAACAGCTGGAAGGTGGCTGTGAGTGGGAGAAGCGCTGTAAACGGTGAAATTTCTCAGAACGTCTGTTTTTTTAATTGAACATTTACCTGAATGTAACGTGGGACAATGTTCCCTCAGTGCTCCCCTGTTAGCTGGGTAGTGTTCTGTATTAGGAAGTGTTTCAATCCTTTTGCACATTGACGTGGAAAGCCTTGATTAGAGAGGATGCCCACTCCTGCTGTGTGGTTTAATCAAACAGGGAAGTTGAGCAGGTGCCGGTTACACCATTTTCAGGTTAGCATGTATGAAACATCCCATAACTGACTGAATTTAGAAAGTTTAATGCGTTTTGTAATATTTACATTGATACTCTAGATATTGGCAGTTGACCGTGGTGCTCAAACCTTTTAATTCAGCTACTATTGTTGTTTGTTTTTTTAATAATATATTATCCTCATTTTTAAATCAAGGCGTAGGCCTGTTTTGTGATATTCATGGCTTCTAGACTTCAGGAAGTCATCGACTGCAAATGATATTCATCCAAGTATTAAAAACAATGCTTAAATTTAAAAACTATGTTTGTTAATTTTGTTACTCTGTTTATAAAAACGGTTGTTATTCCTTATAATTTACTAAGAAATTGTATTTATTAAAAGCTCTTGAATTTAAGCTTATTTTTACTTTGATCACATCTTAACTGCTTCATTTAAAATCTGCTGAGGTGGTGTACAGAGGCAAAACTACAAAATTAGTGTCTTAATTCAACACATTATGAGCATACCTGTATACGCGTAGGAACTGTTTCATAAAAGATTCTAAATACAGGCATGTCAAAAAAGCCAATAATTTCTGCTTTTTATATTTTTTTGCAGCATTTTAAATGTACAATAAACAAAGCAGGAAAGTATTACACAGTAAACCAGAGTTAACAGAATTTAGTATAAATCTGTCATTCAAAAAATTATGAGCCAGGAGTAATTACTGCACTAAATTACACTTCGTTTTATACCTGTAGCAATTTATTTGAATAGAACATGCTGCTCGCCTTAATTGGATGTCCGAATTTAGAATTTGAAGGAATGAATGCATGCATGGTGCAGAGGCTCACAAAGCTTTTGTACATAAACTTACATACAGTTCATATTTTCTGCCTATACACAATATTGCACAGTTTAGGTCAATTCTGACCGGTGCCAAGAATTCCCTCATAAGTATCTATAGCAAATTTAGGACTGTGGATACATTTAGAACAAGCTATCTGACATTAATAATAGGATGTTAATGTGAGGGGCCTGAAAACTGAAGGCTCTGCCTCCCACTCTACTTTTAAATACTCTAGGAACAACAAGTTCAACAAGATAATACAGGAGATATAATAATAATGGATTGGATTTATATAGCGCTTTTCAAGGCACCCAAAGCGCTTTACAATGCCACTATTCATTCACTCTCACATTCACACACTGGTGGAGGCAGCTACAGTTGTAGCCACAGCTGCCCTGGGGCAGACTGACAGAGGCGAGGCTGCCATACCGCGCCATCAGCCCCTCTGGCCACCACCAGTAGGCGGCAGATGAAGTGTCTTGCCCAAGGACACAATGACCAGGACAGAGAGCCCGGGGATCGAACCGGTGACCTTCCGGTTACAGATGCGCAACACTTTGAAAACTAGTTTGTGCTTTCAAATCACAAACTGGGGGAGGGGGGCAAATGGCTGCTCGGCGGTCGTCATAATTTCCCCCTGTTGAATGGTCTAGTTTTAATCTCAGAATGAGCTACATTGTGGGTGATTGTCCATGCGGTGCAACATTAATATACTCATTTGTATATATAGCATAAATACAGAATATTTCTCTAGCTTTACTGCCCACTCAGAGCAGTTTTAACAATACCTTCATGAAGCTCTTTTATGTTTATGCTTCTAGAACTTTTTACAGCTAAAGCTGATTTAGAATCACTAGTTTACCTTTGCCACAGTTCAAACTAGTAACCTTGTTAATATGAGGCAGCGGTGCTAACCACTGCACCACCATAACACCTTTTTTTCAAATCTTGTGCCTGTTGCATCTCTGACCGCTGTAGCACTTCAGTTTCATTTGTGCACCATATACTGTTTTACTGTTTTGACACATCATTCAAAGACCAACAGGTACATTAGAACCATCAGTCAAAGGCACAAGAGGCACCAACTTTCAGGCTCAAAGTCATGAAAATACTTTAAAGGTAACTGTACCATTCAGAGAGAGTCAGAATAGATTGCTGAAGAACATTAGCAGGTTTAATCATGTTAAACACCAGATTAGTTGACTGCATGTACAACATGAATATAATTGTATGCATTGAGACAAAAACATCAACAACTCACCTTTGGCTTATTTTACAGCTCAGAGGTGTTTGTGTGGCTGACAGGTGTAGATGTAGCTCCTTGTTTTAGAAAACTTCAGCAGATGTTTAAAACTCTGCACATATGGCAGGTTGTAATCTACAGAACTAAGTCACTTTGATCCTGATACATCTGAACCAACAGGAAACCAAGTCTTTCTTCGGGGTGTGACTTCAGTTGACACATTCTCACCACCCACCACTTCCAGTGTAAAAAACAAACAAAGAAAACACGAAACATGAATCGTAGTGAGATGTGCATTCATTTACTGTTGTCTGTAGTACTGGTGTGAGACTTAAGACTTGGTGTTCATGTTTGGTGTGGAAGAGAGAAAATAAGAATAACTACATGAAGGGAGAAAGAAACAAATCAATGCAAATATCAGTGAAACCGTCCAGATACAGTAAAGTCTGATCCAAAATGCTGCAGCAACAGTCCTGACAGGGACCACAGAGAGAGAGCACATATCTCCTGTATTATCTTGTTGAACTTGTTGTTCCTAGAGTATTTAAAAGTAGAGTGGGAGGGAGAGCCTTCAGTTTTCAGGCCCCTCTTCTATGGAACCAGCTTCCAGTTTGGATTCGGGAGACCTTGGATCTCTACATTTAAAATTAGGCTTCAAACTTTCCTTTTTGATAAATCTTATAGTCAGGCCTGGATCAGGTGACCATTAACCCTCTCTTAGTTCTGCTGCAATAGACCTAGGCTTCTGGTGGCTTCCCATGATGCAGTTTGTATTAAATAATTAATCATTGATAATGATTAAAAATAATTTTGATCTCTGGGTGTGTTGCTTTTGTCCTTTCTTCCTCCACTCACCCCCAACCAGTCAGAGCAGATGGTTGCGCCTCTCTGAGCCTGGTTTCGCCGAAGGTTCCTTCTGTTGGAATGGATGATTTTTACTGACACTGTCACCAAGTGTTTGCTCATGGGGTCGACTGATTGTTGTGGTTTTCTCTGCATTATCGTTGGTCTTTGCCTTACAATATAAAACACAACAGTTGACTGTTGTTGTGAATTTGTCTTAACTATTTAAATAAGTGAAGAGGACAACCGATTCAAAATCTCTGCACTCCTGAATGTGTGAAAGATGCATAGGAAGAAAAAAACTCTGCACGTCGACTTACTTATCACTATTTTATGAGTCTCAGTGTTTTGTTCCAACTCACCTTCGTGAGGTATAAAACATCCAAAAACATTCCAACTCACTAAAGTAGAAATGGCCATAACTCAGTACAGCAGCCACAGAAATGGAGATGAAGAACATGACCCGCTCACACTTAGTGTTGGAATGCTGTTTGTTGGACTGAGCCTCTGCTCAAAGTAAAGCCTCACTACAGGCTTGGGTTCACCAGCCTTCCTATTTGACTCCTGGTCCAGCTGACCACCAAGTGCTTCAATATGGCACAGCTCACCTCCTTTGTTCACCTGAATGTCCAGCGAATATCCGATGGTGCAATTTCAAAATTGATCATTGACCTACAACCTTTGATGTCCTGTAGACAAGTGCATTTATGCTGACATCTGCATAAATCATGATTAGCACAGTCTAACAAATCTAATAACAGAACACCACTTGGGTTTAGATTGGCCCAGCAGTTCCTCCCAGTCACACACCCCCATCTCTCACTGTTACATTGACCGAGACAAAGATTTGGCTTTTACATCTACTGAATTTTTGGTATTTGTTTTAAATATCTATGTATATAACTGAAAAAGCTAATTTCCCTTTTCTTTGCCTAATTATATCTATAATGGTCGTCATCCTCATTATCAAACAGAGTTTGAGAAGTAAATGTTACCTCATCAACTGTGTCCATTGATTACCTTAGATACAGACCACAGCAGACCGATAAAATAGCTGGTAAAACTTCATATAATAAAAAGAAAATAGAGAGACTTGAAAATTCTAAACATGTGTAATTCCAGAACCTCTGATAGATTCATCCCATGCAGAGAAATAGGACAACCGCAGGCCGAGTCATATATAAACAGGAAACGGTGGTCTGCACATCCACACAAAATCATTTTCAAATAAGACATGATGGGACATGATGCAGAGAATAGATGGCGGTATTTTAACAGACTGGATCACTACACGATTCGTTGTGACTGCATGTTTGATAAAAGGTGAGAATTTACTGAGGAAACAAATAGCCTGCAGCCTGACACCTGTGAACAGCTGTGGTTTCCAGCATGAAACCAGTTTTCTTTTTCTTTGAATTTCCATTGCAGTTGCTTGTGGTTTGATCTGCATTATAGCTCATTTGCCTTCACTCAAACTCGTGGGAACCACACCAGCACCTTACCAGTACTTGACACATTTGTCATTTCTGCTAAATCCATCAAAGTGACTCACTCATTATGTAGGTCAGAGATATATCAATGTTTTGTTTTTTTTAAATGGGCCATCCGAATTAAAAAAAGAAAAAAAGAAAGAAAAAAGAAAAGAATAAAGCAGTGTGGAAACAGTGTGGACCATTTATGTAGAAACACCAACATGATTTTCAGGATCAAGTGAAGATTTGTTCTTTTATGTAGATGAATTAAAATGGGTTGAACAAGAGTTTAAACATGTTTTTTAATTGAATAACTAATTTTACCTGCTTTTATTTATTAAATTATTTATTTATTACCTGCTAAGTATTTATTAAAAGTCACAATTCACTTTAAGCAATAAGAAAAGGCAGAATATTATGCATTAGATTTTTTTTAATAGGATTGGGATTATTAATTGTTACTCCTTTAATATGTCTATCAGCTAGAGATGATTTCAATAATTTTACCCATTATGAAATATGTAAAATAGTAAGTAATCAAAGCTTTGAACTAAAGCAAAGTAAAATACTGGCCTCCAAATACAGTACAGCCATCCAGAGTACAAGTTAAAAGTAGAACAACACAGAGATGCTTAAAATACAAATATATTCATTTTGCACAGGAAAGTACTCAAGTAATAGTATTAAATTACATCTGAACACTCGGCCAATCACCACTGGAGGAGACAGTGATGTTGGTCACTACAAACTTCCCCTCCCAGTTTGTAAAGGATACCAGCATTACTAAACTGTTTACTGGCCATGTTCAGACACTGATGACTTTTGACTAGTCTGTAGTGCAGTGCAACCACGAGACAGGAAGCATGTACTGTACCGCTCTCTGTCACCAGCTGTGTCCCACATACTGTGATGAAGACACTGACACCACTTACTAGCAGGTTAAACTGTTTATGTGAATGTGAGGTTATTTTTATTATAACATTTCATTAGTAATATTATCATACTACACTTTATGTTAATATTACTATGGTTTATGAAAGCACTTAAGCTATTCACGTGCTTGTCTTCCTCTTGAGCTGGCTTCTTCTGCAGTGATGATGGTTACTGTTGTGAGCAGTGTTGGGACTAACGCGTTATTAAGTAACGTGTTACAGTAACTACGTTATTATTGTGGTAACGAGCACAGTAACTAGTTATTATGCCAAAATCAGGAACGCGTTAGTCGTTACTGGGATTTAGATAGGCTCGTTACTCGTTGCTTCGTGTGGTGGCTATCATGGAGCTTCCACAGATTCAGTAACATTAGCAAGTGGTGGAGGCCAGCAGGTGGATGAGGGAAAGGGGAGGCAGGAGGAGAGACCCGAAGCGGCCGCCGGTCCAAGTGTGAACTGAACTTCAGGTAAGAAGTTATGACCTGCAGTCCATCTGGGTCAGATATAAACCAAGTTTAGGGGGAGTTTATTTTCCTTGTGCTGACGTTTTCATACTGCGTACTAGCTAGCATGACGGAGTTTCTATACAGCTGGGTGGTGCTATGTTACTGATGTTAAACTTTATTTTGTTCATAAGGTTAATTATTAGAGTTTCCAACCATCCCCTAAAAAACGGAGTCGTCTCGTATTCAGAGAAAATATTTTCGTTTCGTATTGAGGTGAAAAAGAACACAGTTTGTCCCGGACTTCAGCTAGAATGAAAAAGACACAAAGCTGGATTTATTCTGCATCTTTGCTGCACAGCTGCCTCTTCTTCTCTCATCCTCTCCCCCTCCCTCTCCCATTTCTACTTCAATCATGAAACTGATCAATGATCAGCTGATCGGCTTTTCTCTCTTGTTTGTTTATCGCCCAGCGGATGTCGCGTTAAACAGCAGCAGCACGTTTAAGCTTGATCAGCTGTTGTTAGAATTTATTTAATATTACTTTCTAGTATCAGCTGATGTTTGCTGGAGCCACAGCTGTAAAGCTGCTGGTCATGATGTCGGTTTGGTTATCTGGTGAGAGGGAAACATGAAGATGAAACCAGGAGATGTCCTTACTGGATCATCAGAGCTGAACAGGTGATGGAGAAACAGGTTTACCTTTTAGGTGACATGAATGAGTTGAAGGGAAGTTATGAACTGTTTCTGAGAGACAAATAACACCAGGATCCTTTTCTAAGTAGCTGACAGCTGGTAACTGTGCAGGGGCGGGTCTAGCAAAGTGTTGCCAGGGGGGCAGGTAGGGCATTAACAGGGAAAGGGGGGCACAAAGAAATACTTTTCTTTCTTATTCTCATTTAAAAATGTCTCACTTTTAATAAATAATTATCTGAATCTTACAACAAACGATTGATAGATTGATGCATATATACCATCAGAACAGTGTACATCACTGTCACAACAGCGTGTGTTTTCATTCAAAGGCTTTATGATTTTTCCTATAATGGCGGCCGGTCAGTCAAAATGCCCGGGCTGATTTTTTGTCCCAGTCCAGCCCTGTATGCAGCTCATCTGCAGTCTGGTGTTACCTACATCTTCCTATTCAGAAGGCAGAATTTCTGAGTTCTGAGTACAATCAAAGCACCACGACTGCAGTTTTTGTGTTGGATGTAAAAAGCGCACATGACGCTGTGACGTAGGCTAGAATCATGGCGGCGGTCAACGACGGTCCAGGCGTGGGATTTCTCTCGTGGAAATATGCACATTATCTTTTCCTTTCTATTGGTAGGTGGCACAGTGCACTTGTGGCAAGTAAGCAAGCTAGAAGACTGGCAATCTGGCTGAGTATCCAGTTACAGAGCAACACATTAACAAGAGAAGTCTGAGTAAAACCAAAGTTACTTTGCCTAGTAACTAGTTACTTTGAAAGTAACGAGTAACTTGAAGTAACTGAGTTAGTTTAGATGGAAGTAACTGGTAATGTAACTAAGTTACTAATTTAAAGTAACTTACCCAACACTGGTTGTGAGTCCTCTGCCTAACCACATGAAACCAAAGAGGGAGAGTTAACTGAAAGCAAAACAAAGTAGTACTTTCTTACACTCATTTCGGCTGATTCCTCTGCTCCCACAGGAAGTATGCAGAGTCCTCATTCTGACAACCGCATACATTAAAATCACTGAAGACAATTTAAATGTATGACGAATTCATTTTATGTTATAATGTTTATAAATAAAATTGAAAAATTGAATTAAATTTTGAATTAATTTTCATCAAAATGAGACATTTTAAATTTTTTAAAGAAAAAGAAATACTGAAACTGAACAATCACTTTTATGTATGAACAATACAATTTTTGTTTTAATCGTATTTTTATTAAATACTAGGGGTGGGAATTTAATGCGTTAATTGCGATTAATTAATTTGAAAAAATTTAATCGCACTTTGCATTCCAAGCAAAGGGGAACTTTTGTCAATGCAAGATTTCCTGGTATACTGATTACACTGATGCACACATCAGAGCTACAAAGAATCAGAAGAAAGCATGTTGCTTGAACTGATCTGAGGCAAATTTCATTTCAAAAGACTACCTGACCAAAGCCTTGATAAAAGCGTGGTTTTGTGCAAATTGTGCAAAATGGAGCTTGCATACAACCGAAGCACTTCAACTTTACAGTACCATCTAAATGCAAAACACGTTGCAGCATTCCACAATTTGGGATTGAAACAGAGATCTTCACTGGTAGGGGAGGCGAAACTGTCTAACAACTATGCCCCCGAAGGCCGCTAAAGCGCTAACGGTAGAGGATGACAGCTATGTCAGTGTTTGCACGCTAAAAGCTATGCTGGAACAGCAACGTGAGGATCTGACTCATCAACAGCAAGATAGCTTCAAGCCATTTGTCAAATTAAAATCATAGATAGAACTAACAAGAGGTTGGACAGCATTCTGAAGGAATGATGGTGCTGTTGATGAGCTGCAAACTGAAGAGAAGCGTGTGAAAAGCAAACTGAACGAGTTTGAATCAGTGGTCAGCAGCATGCATGAGAAAAACAAAGAGCTAACAACCAAGATGGATTGTTTAGAAAATCAGTTGAGGAGGAGGGATGGAGGACGTAGTGGAGGATTAATAGAAGAAAAAGCAGAAACTTGGAAAACATCGGAGGATAAAGTCCGACACATGCAGAAGAAGAAGCTGGGCCTGGCCAGTGACGGCATTGAAATTGAACGCGCTCACAGAGTCGGTCCATACAAGTAGAATGGACGAGCTGGCAGATTGTGGACAGATGTAAAAAGAGACAATTGATCCTCTCATTCGAAAGAAAGCTTTACAGTCTTTACATCAATGAAGATGTTTCAGAGTCCATCAGGAAGAAGAGAAAATTACTGTTACCACAGCTGAGAGTGGCCAGAGACAGAGGTGATATTGCCGTCCTTAAATATGATAAATTAATTGTCAAACCGTCAGACGTCAGACGTCATTTGTAGCTTTTATGATTGGTCTGTTTGTAAATGGCCGACTCTATACTTCTATATACTGTACTACTCCCAGATTCTCCAGAACAGATTTTTCAGTAGCTCATGTTAATATTTCTGAGACACATTTAGAAGCTGCCTTTGAGAATAATGAATCTGAAATGAATGGTAAGTTTTATAGGAAAGACCGAAACAGATTTGAAGGAGCCGTAGCCCCTTATATTAAAGTGTCTTGCAAGGGGAGAGTGAAAAGAGGTTTATACCAGCCTTGAGGCCCTGCTGCAGGTACAGTGTAAAGATGCCACCACAAAGGAGCCAAAGACAAGGAGCCTCATCCTCTCTGATTCAGATGAGGAAGCCCTGTATAACTGGGCCCTGAGCTTGTGCAGAGCAGAATCCACCATCAGGTAGACGACTGCCTGCTGCAGTGAGGGTCCAGGTGAGCAGGGACCCACCCACAGCTGTCTGTACGGGCCCGCAAGTATTTGATTAGTCCCACCACTTCTGTCCCATGTGAGTGACAGTTCTCACTTGGAGGTCACATAGTAACAAAAAATGTACTTAAAGTACTTAAAACAACACTTTATTTTTAAGTCTGCCCAGTTTTGTCCAGGGGTATTATTTTTGTTTCCCTGTTTTGAATCGGAATGTAGTTTAAATGTTGTTGTTTTTTTCCATAAATTAAAAGAGCTTGAGTTTACAATATTCATGTCCGTGTCTATTATTTGATTCTGCGCCCACTAAAATCCTTTTAAAGTAAAAAAAAAAAAAACCCTTCTGACAGTTTCAGCTGAAAATAGTTTGACTGGTAAAGATTTTTATTGAAACACATTATGATTGATTAAGATGACATGTTTCAAAGACATTCACAATACATCATCTGCAAGTTTGTTGTTGGTTATTTAAGATATTCAATCAACCACTTAATCAGCTTAGCAAGTTAGCAAGAGCAGAACAATAATTAATCAATAAGCAAAATATGAAATCTTTAAATTGTCACAAGTAATTAAAATCATGATAAATGACAAACTGACCAAACAGCATGATTCAAGTCTTAGTAACAAGAGTGAACATATATTAAACATATTTTAACTTCATTAAAAGGAACAGTGATGGCATCAAACAACACTTTGACATTTTATCTCATGTAAAGAAAACAAACTAAGTACAATACATTTTGTGAGCAAGCTAAAACTATGTTGCTGTTTCATATAATTTTAAAAAATATAATTCAGCTATAATTCTGGAAAACGTTCAGACTTCTGAGATGCAGAATCTCAAAGGCCCAGCAGTACTTCTGGTGCCAGCTGCCTCAGGAGTTTTTATGCAGTAACCCAGTCTGCTCATCTATCACTGTATACTTTAGATCAGCCACCAAGCAGGAAAAAAAAGACTGCAATGCACTGTGATGTCTGCAGAAAAAATAATTTGTGCTGACTCGCTCTCGATTCAAGATTTTTACAAATCCAGTATCAGGAAGCAGGAAATGTCACTGCAGAGCCATCACGCCCTCCTCACAGCCTGATCCAGCTCCTCCCTGCTACAGAGCAGTGCACGCCAGGATGGCCGATCGGAGCAGCTGATAGGAGAGGAGGTGGCAGCAGGGACTGAGCTGACATGGCATAAAATAAAATAGAAAGTTCACAAGCAGCCATACATACATACCTTACACATACTGTATATATATGAACTAGTTATGCATATTTTAGATTTGCATTTAGGCATATGTATTCGATAAATAATCGAGAATCTCTGCACCATAAATGTGCTATATGTGTTTTTATTGTCTGTGACATGTTGATGTCAGGTTGTCAGTATTGCTGCTGTCAACTGTGTTCTGTACACTGAGAGCAAGGGAATATCTGGAGCCCCCCCCCACTAAAACACATAATAATGTGTTTTAGATAATTGAAAGGCTGATTTTATTGAGCTCTCTTTTACATCTTTGTGATTGCTCCTTAGCACTTTTCATGCAAACAATAAACAAAGCCGGGGTTCAAAATGTCAACATCTGGTTCGATTTCCAACAAAAATACCCATAATCCGGAGAACTGTTCACCTTCCTGCTGCTACACTCCACTTTTCTCTTTTATCCAGCTGCGGTATTTGGTAACTCGGGTGTAGACACCAGGTCTGAAACTTAGAGCACAGCCTTTGCCCCAGCTCGTCACGCCTGCCAGGAAAAAACGCCCATGGGAGTTGGCGACAGACAGGGGCCCGCCGGAGTCACCCTGAGAGTTAGAAAGAAGAGTCACAGGAGAACTTGACATTCAGCTCATTTAATTTACTGAGAAATATCTCTGACTGAATCCCAACAAGCATCACAATACAAACCATGTGAATTTCTGAAGGCTTTTACACACTAAAAACTGATGTTATTTTGCTGGAAGGATTTGTGGAATTTCTTTTCTTGAACCAGGCTCGATTTTCTGATCCGAATAATCATATCGCTGATTTTGGAAATCAGATGAAGCTGCCAACAAGAGCTCACACTGCCTTGCAATGTGTACGACAGCTTTACTGCTGTCTTTGCCAAAAAGTGATTTCTGATGGTTGCAGGAATTTAAGGTCTTATAAATAACTTGTTGACCTAAAATCTGTCAAAAATAGGTCAATCACATCTCTCATGAAGAATATCAATTAGCCAGAAAGTGACTTTTATATATGCTTTAATTATCCAGGTAAAATTAACATTGGCATTAAAAATGTATTTTAAGCTTACTTGAAGTGATCAAAAAAGACCTGGATTGATGAGAATATGGGTACAAATAAAAAGAGAAGATATTTGAAGAATATTATGAATATTATGAAGATATTTCAAAAACAGACAATTTCTTTGTTTTATATGTAACCCTGTCATAAATCTTTTTCACGACAGTCTTTTTACTGATATAAGTAAATATATCAGACGTAAAAAAGAAAAACCCACAGAAAACCATCGGAAATCACTTTTTGGCACAACACTGGCAACAAAGGAAATTTCTACAAATCAACTACAATAATTTCTACAATCAAATCAGTCGATCTGAGTCGAGTCGAGTCGTGGCCAGTCGATCAGAGTAGGCACTAATGAAAAGGTGCTAGCAACCAGATTGCAAGCATGTGTTAATGGTTTGTACCTGACAGGTATCCACGCCTCCTGAAAGGAATCCGGCACATAACATGTTATCTGTGACCCTGTAATACAGGAGGAGATTACACAACCGCCTGCTGAAGATCAGAATTTCCGCCATCTGGAGGACACTCGCTGAGACACCTGAGAGACAACAAGATCAAATCATGTAGAGCTTGTGGATGAATAACAAAAAAAATAGATTCTGTTTGTAAAAGTTTATATTAAACCAAACTACCTCCACAGATCTGCTCCCACTAACTACTCAAATGTTTGTCTTTCTCATTATTTTATTCAAACTCATCACTTCCAGTGTGGAAAGAGCTTTGAGACGGGCAGTGTTTCAGTACTTCTTTATTATCATCTCACCTCCCTGCAGGGTAGTCCCCCAGCCGGTGATCCAAGCCTCTTGGTCTGAGTGGAAGTAGTAGGTGGAGGAAGGCAGGCAGATGGGTCTGATGTGCTGGGTTAGGCTGACTCTGGTGTCCAGCTCCATCAGAGCGATGTCATTGTCTTCAGTGTATCTGTTGTAGTACCTGTGAGCGATGATCTGCTTCACACCCCTCTTTACTGTCCACTCATTGGTCTGGTTCTGCACATGGAGGCCTAAAAAGGCCTCCCATTGGTCAGCATGAGAGAGCCTATATCAATAAAACAGACAAGGCTGTAAACAACTTCTTTAACCTCAAATCTGGAATTGAATTTAAAATAAAATACTGAATTAGATCAATGATTATTAGCCATTCAGTGAAAAGACTAACTGTCAGGGATTCTAACAGCTCGTCCTTTTACTGAATGGCTAATCATGTAAATTAATAAATAGATCATTTTAAATTTATTTCTACTTATATAAGGCATCTTTACTTTTACGTGGTTTTAAACAAAGCATTAAAAGGATTGAGGAGAGACTTGCATAGCCTCTTGTTTTTCTTAGTATTTAATGATGGCACAATAAACTACCTTTTGCCTTTAATAAGTCACTTTTGTATAATTAGTTTAAATACTCTCCGAATTCTGTTGACACTGTAAAACTGTCAAAGTATGCTAATGTTAGAACAATGTTTTGAACTGTTCCAAACTCAGAGTAAATTTGTTTGTTTGTTTGTTTTTTTACTGTCTTAAAAGTACAGAGTTTGTCTCCTGAATCCAAATTGGGAGTTGGTTCCCACATAAGAGGTGGCTAAAAGGCTCCGACTCCCATTCTACTTTTAAATATCCTGGGAACAAAGGTAAGCCAGGAGTACAAGACTTAGGTACCTGATTGTTCAAGACTTTAGGCAATTGTTGTTCTATTTCCCTGCTATATAAATAAAATGAAATTGAAATGAAAGTTGAATTGACCTTGTGTGTGATTAGAAGGATTTTAAATTTGATTTTGGATTTAACAGGGAGCCAATAAGGAGAAGCCAGTACAAGAAAGAGATGCTCTCTAGTCCCTGTCAGTGCTCTTGCTGCAGCTTTTATGATCAACTGAAGGCTTTACAGGAAGTTTTTAGTACCGCCAGATAATAACGACCTACAGTAGTCCAGCCTAGAATTAATAAATGCATAGACTATTTTTTTAGCATCACTCTCAGGCAGGATATTTCTAATTGTAGAGCTACTACTGCAAGAAAGTACTCCTACATTCCTGTTTAACATACACATTGAAGTACACATGGTGGTGAAAAATTCCAAGATTCCTCACGGGAAGCCATAGGAATGCCATTTAGAGAAAGTATACAATAATAACTAAGAATTCAAAAACATAATGGGGTTCTTAGGATAGAGTTACATAACCTCCACATATTATTTAATATAGTCCACTACTTATTGGCAGTGAAAGCCCTTTTCAAGGCCATATTAACAGTGTCTGTCACACATGAATTGTTATAAAAGGATCTGTGACTGGCCTCAGACTACAGACTGAAACCTTACCTGAAATAAATTAAGCTGATCTGTCATTCAAGGTCATCTTCTGAATCTCGTTCAGTGTGTCTAAATGGCAATCATTAAAAAACATTTTTGTTTTTGTGACAAAAAAAGCATCCAAAGTGAGGCACATTGGATGCTCGGGGTTAAAATTTTGGGTCTGAGATGGAATTTCAGACGACACAACCAAAGAGTGAGAACTGGAATTCCAGGTAGAGAAAACTAGCATTGCACTGGAAGCTGTCTAGAAATTCCAGAGTAGATGACTATGAACGAGAGACTCAGGCAAGGTTTTAAAATTTTAGATGTCTGATCATGGATCCAAGTACAATCAATGATCAAACATCTGAACACTACTAAACACTCAGTACTTCAGATGGAGGAGCTCCTACTTGTAAACTGTAGTGTCTTGGACACAGTGGGCAGCAGTCAGCAGCCAGCGGTCACTCAGCACAGAGGCTCCACACACGTGTCCTAGCCCCTTGAAGTGGAGGCTCACTTGCCAGGGCCACTCACCCACACTAGCTGACTGACCTCCCACGATACGAGTGCTACTGTACAGATTCGTCCCGCAATCTGAAAGCAAACACAGATCTCAATGTCCAAGTAACTAGAAAAGTCACACTGCAACCATCTGTGGGTGAGTGTGTGGTAAACATACCACAGTTAGCCTCGTCAGAGCCGTCCTCACAGTCCTGCACTCCATCACACTCTGGGTTCAGTTTACTGATGCAGAGTCCATTACTGCAGTGGAAGGTGAACGCTGAGCACACTGAAGCTAAATGAAAGGAGACACACATGATATCAGTCCCTAAGAAAACTCTAATCTAACATGTCTGTGAAGGTTCTCAGTCATCCAGGTCATCGTAGTCTAAGGAGCTTGCAAAGAAAAGTTGCTTGAAGATGTTTCACCTCTCATCCGAGAAGCTTCTTCAGTTCTAAGGGTCAAATGGTGGAGAGTCCCAGATTTAAACCCAGTGGGAGTTTCCCCCAAAGAGGGACAAAGGACCCCCTGATGATCCTGTAGCTAATCACATGAGCCAAGGTGTGAAAACGGGTGTGGGTCACAATCAGCCAGGGTTTCGAGTGAGCTCATTGTGAAACCTGGCCCCACCCTATCATGTGATTTCCTGAGGTCATATGGCCCAGGGTGTGAGTGGGCGTTAAGGGGTCTGGGAAGGGATCTTAAAACTGGATTTCCTGTTCCTGGAGACAGGAAATATACCAAGTGTCTGCCAGGGGATCGAATCGGCAACCTTCCGGTTACAGATGAGCTTCCCAATCCCCTGAGACACGGTCACCCTATATACGCAGGTCACCCCAAACGCCTTCGAAGCTTATGTCTTCTATATTGTGTGATGATTCATGTGCCGAGTTGATTTTTTTTTTCTATTCTCAAACTGATCTCCCTGTTGGAGCTCAGTCTGGGGGAGTTCTTTTTTTTCTCCTCGTCTTTCTTCATGTTGTGCATTTTCCATTGTTGTAACTTTCTGACCTGTCTTCCCCATGTGATGTTTGTGTAATGTATGTATAGTCGGAAGGAATTCCTGCGCTGAAGACACCCACAACTGTCGTCTACAAACTTTGCCGGCTCCTGATGATTACCCTCGTCAGTGGTCCACTACTTAACAGTGTGTGGCTGAGCTTCAATCGACACTGGATCTTTGAGTGACCTAGTCAGTACAGCCCTGGCTCTGATATGAACCTGTCTTTTGCTCTTGTCTGTGTGAACGCTAAATTGATCATCATATCCTGTTTTATTAGGAACCTGAAAAGGAGTGTGTCACAGGAGAAGAGCATTATTGTAAATATCGAGTGTTGGGTTTTCATCTTTCACACCATGGACCACGAGCACTGTGCGGGAGTCGGGAGTACCATGAAGAAGTCACGTCTTTGGAAACTGTTACATTATTTATAATGAATAGTGAGTAAACAAACTAACTGTCACTAACCACAAAGTCCTGCATTTGGGTCCTGTTCGTGCCCTGAACCTGACATGGGGAGGTAGGTAGGTAATTGGCAGGGTAGGGAGGTGGGCAGGGTGTTGACATGCAGTTGTTGCTTGTGAAATGAACTATCAGTTGTATGTCTGGGACTTTTGTATAAAGAAAAGAAAAACTGTTCTATAGATAAAGTTGGGGGGGAAGGATTCTATCAGAATATTTACTTCATCTTCTTTTAAACAGGCTTTATGTAGCTTTTAGCTTTAATCCACATTTTTTGCTAAACCTTCTTTAACTCCTTTTACACAAAGAGATCTTTGATGGTTTGGACTCACTGCAGTTGAGCTCATCACTGTTGTCTCCACAGTCATCCCTGCCGTTACACTGCAGAGTCTTCTTGATGCACCGGTTGTTGCTGCACTTGAACTTTCCCGGACAAGCTGACAAGACAGAAAAAAAATCCCTTCATCTATTTACCTAGTTCAGAGAATGCTGCAATCCTGTAATTAAACATTTATAAAATAAATAAATAATTCTCTTTAAAATGATTTGGGTTCAGGCCTCCTCCTGGCATCTCCACCTCTCTGCTCATTACTCACCTGTCACAAGATCTGCTGATTAACCTACCAGTTCCTAATCGGGTCATTATGCTGGTTTCTTAATGAGGAAGAAGACTCTCCGTCCTCATCAGATTATTGCATCAGCCAGGAAACGTGTCTGACATCTATCCTGTTCTCATCACCATCAGGCTCTGTTTTGATTTTAACCTGTGTTTCTGTGCAGACTTCTCAGCATTTGGATTCCTGTGATCTTAAAGCAGCTGTTGATGTGATTTGGAGCTATCCAAGTAAAACTGAATTGAACTGAACTGTATATATCACCCAAGGTGATATAAAAAACCTGCAGGACACTGGCACTCGAGGCCTGGGGTTGCCTACCCCTGATTTAGATATATATATGCCCCACACTGAATGGATTGGCGTGTTTCTACCCTTTGTCAAGAGGAATGGGTCTCCACCAAATCCCAGTTGTGATAGGGACTGCATTTGCCATGAACGAGGAATTCCTAATAAGCATGGGACAAAAACTTGTGCTGTACAGTGGTAACACTAATTGTCTTCAGAGCAGTACATCAGGAGTTTAAATCCCAACCACTAAGGCCCCCAGGCTACACATACCAAAGCTATCCAAAGCCTACTTCAGTATATGAGAAAGAAATATATAAATGAAGCAATGCCCGCTCGGACGTTGCCTATATTAACAAGATCCACATCAGGTGTTGAGGGGCCACGGCATGTTAATGAGTGGCTACTGGAACCAGGTTATGGTTCCAGTGGACAAGCTATGAGAAAAGGGTATTATCAGAATGCTACTACACCAGTTACCCCTATGAAAGAGATTACATGAGGATTTGGGACCTATGAATTATTTAACGCCACAATTTACACTTACATTCAAACAACTAGTTGCTCACTGTTCCAACATCTTAAGAGTCCATAAGAAGCAACTGCTATTACTTTCTATGAGGTCTTCTACTAGAATATCTGAATACTGCATTACAGACAATCCCCCTCTGGCAGCACCATGTGGAAGGTCCTGTCCATTTGGCTAGGATAAACAAGCACATGGCTCAAAAATGAGCAGTGCCCAGAAAGGAATTGGCTGAAACACCAGAGGGGCAAAACACCATCTGCAGATAGCACATTCACTTCCTTTCAACCTGTGCACTGCCTGGATTGACCAAGAAAGCCTATGAATTAATGCGTCACACATTGGTGGCCACAACTGCCCGTGTGCTTAATGAATAACTCAGGCAGCAGAAACCCAAGAATGAAGAGGAGCAAGAAAGTGAACCATCGTGAAAGGACGGGCCCCTGTATGGCATGTTATATGGCACAGTTATATTTGTGCCACAAAACCAACCAATCACAGACTTGGATGCAAAAAATTCTGATTGGCTGTTTTGGTCTCCAGTCAGCTCACTAGCCACTGTAGCTAAACCCAGGCAAATATCCCAGAATGCATTTTGTCCAAAGCTCAAATGAGGCAGTTGTGGAGGAGTTTGAAATATTACTCTTTCTGGGTCACAACATAAACTGTGTTCATTTCTTCACTCAAAATAAATGTCTGCTCAAAATGCAACAATTTAAAAATTTTTTTTTTACATATGCTCTGAATAGTGGCACAGAAATAACGCCATACTCCACAGATGCTCGACCTATTACAAAGCCATGATTTTGGTTTACTGCGAGTGATTTTATTTATTTTTTTTGTTAGTATCCAAGACACGTCACACACAAAGCAGAGTCACAAAGAAAACCCGTGTTTGTGTCTGGACTCACTGCAGTTGATCTCATCGCTCTTATCTCCACAGTCGTTCCAGCCATCACATTGAGAAATCTTGCTGATGCACAGGGTGTTGTTGCACTGGAACCTTCCTGGACAAGCTGATAAGACAAAAACAAAAATCATGTCATCTCTTTATGTCATGGTACCAGAATTTTAGGCTTCTGCATTCTATTTTTCGCAGGATTATCTTTAGTTTTCTTCTTAGTCGTTATCAAGGTTTCTGCTTTGGCTCCAGTTGTGATTATGATAGTCTGTCTTTCAGTAACACTGCTTCTCCAGTAAGAACCATGTATTATGAAGTCTTCTTTCTGTGATTTTTCCTTGTTTAATCGCTTCCTTCTTTATTTTGCCAACCCTAGTCACCTGTGTTTAGTGTTCTGTTTTATTTTGTCTTGTTTCCCTGATTAGTTTCAGCTGGGTTCCCTCGTGTTTCCTGGTTTTTCAATGTTTTCAATACTTTCCTTTGTTACCTTTTGGGTTTGGATTGCCTTCAATCAAGAGTTGATTTAATTTAATCCCTGCCTGACAGTCTGCATTTGGGGTCCTCATTCACACACACACACACACACACACACACACACACACACACACACACACACACACACACACACACACACACACACACACACACACTTTACATCAACTCTGGCTGAATGAAAATATTTGTGCTCTGAAGCTTCAAGTGTCACTGAAAATCCTTCAAAACTGTTTATCAAAATATCAGAAGTCTATGAAAGCTGCTAAATCTGCCTTCTTGTCTGGTCTTATTTTGACCAATTGCCACAAGCCTCGCTCCCTTTGTGAATTTTTTTTTAAGGTATTTTATTGATAAAATTACAACTTCAAGGGCCCAGCTTTTATCGGTACTCTCACATCAAGTCCCAGTCCTAAATGCTTTGCTGTCTTTCAGCAGTTTGAGCCTGTATCTCTTTCGGATGTAGAGGAAATAATTGATCACTTAACAATCTCCATTCCCCATATGATATTCTTCCTGCCCGTAATTTCAAGGAAGCGCTGAACACTATTGGGCCCTGGATTTTATGTATATTGAATGCCTGACTGTCTTCAGGTTGTGTACCGTCTGCCTTCGAGCATGCTGTTGTACAACCTGTTATTAAGCAGACCAATCTTGATTCTAGTGTTCTTTCAATTTAGAGGCCAATTTCTAAACTTCCCTCTTTGTCAAAAATCCTGGAAAAGTAGTATGTAAACAACTTCTTAGATACCAGTGGTATTAGTGAAAAGTTCCAGTCTGGCTTTAAGACCAACTACTTGATCTAACCTTGATCAAAGAATGTTATTGCACTGCTGAGTCTATTCAGTCTTCTAAATCTCACTTAAAGACTCATCTTTTTACTTTGGCTCTGACTTAGGTTAGTTTGACTATCATTTGGCTGGTTTCTATGTTTTTCTTGTGTTGCTGTTGTTTTGCTGTTGGTAAATGTGTCTATTTTTATTGGCTCCTAACTTGTCAAGCACTTTGATTGCCATTGTTGTTTTTAATTGTGCTATATAAAAATGTTTTGATTTGATTTGATGAAATGAAATATTTAGAAATTAAATTTCTGCTTTACTCACTGCAGTTTTGTTCATCTGTGTTGTCTCCACAGTCATCAATCCCATCACACAGCCAAGATTTGGGTTTACAGTGACCATTTTTGCATTGTATCTGAGATGCGTCACATGCTAAGCAGAGAAACAAATTGAACACAACAACAATAAAATGCTACAGACTGAGAGTGATTTACAGTTTTTTTGAGGTCAATTCCAGTTGATATTTAACCTGGATTTTTTTTTTTGCTAAACCTTCTTTTATTCTTTTTAGACTTCATACAAAGAGATGTTTGATGGTTTGGACTCACTGCAGTTGATCTCATCGCTGTTATCTCCACAGTCGTTCCAGCCATCACATTGAGAAATCTTGCTGATGCACAGGGAGTTGTTGCACTGGAACCTTCCTGGACAAGCTGATAAAACAAAAAGTCCCTTCATCTATTTGCCTGGGTTGGAAAATGCTGAAATCCTTTTATGAAAATGTTTTTTAAAAGTCCTCTTTACAGTCAGTTGGGATGAAGGCCTCATACTCAGCAGTGAAACCCTGGTCAACATAGGAGGAGTCCGAGTTAAACGTAATGGTCACCTCGTTGCTTTTGATGGTGATCACTCTGCTGTTTAAGCCATTGCCACACAGCCTACAACAAAAAAAGAGATACAGACACACACTGAGCTGTCTGTCTGTCTGAACAGACATACATACACACACAAGTCCTAAAATAGTGTTTTCAACACAGTCTAGTGACAGGGGATGAATAACTAATACTTTCAGGTAGAGCACATACAGTGTGATTCTGTTGAATAACACAGAACAATACTCGTCCAGCTACAGAGAAGCTTCATGACCAAACAGCCAAATGTATAAACTCAAGTTTGTTCCTGGAATGTAAATTTGAGCCAGAAATCTGAGCTACAGACCCCTCAAATAGATTCAATCAGTCATAAGCTCAGGTACTTAAATCCCCCACCCCACCCCCCCCACTCAGTGTGCGATATCACTGATCACACTCCACCTCACAATGCACCTGCTCCTCAGAGGGCATGTATGTGTATGTATATATATGTAAACGTGTATGTGGAAATGTGTGTGTGTACATATGTACGCATGCATGTATGTATGTGTGTGTATGTATGTATTTATGGGTGCATCCATGCAGGTGTATGTATAACTTGTACATATCTTTCTTGTGTACATTTGTCTGTGTTATTGTGTAAATACGTATGCTTTTGTGTACTTCACACACAAACTGCCTTTCATTGTTTTTGTAACAATGGCAATAAAAAGCTATTCTATTCTATTCTATTCTATTCTATTCTATTCTACATGTTGAACTAGTTGGATGTGAGAGAGTAACTTCTTATTTGTACCAGAAAGAACACAGCTCCAGTAATGTAGCCAAGAAAAAACAAAAGAATATGTGACTTTTTCATGCAAAGCATGACTGCACAACTTACTGATGTGTGGTTCAAAGGTTAGAACTGAGTCTAATTTTACCCTCTTTAGATTGTAGCAGTTGGCTTCACATTA
This sequence comes from Simochromis diagramma, assembly GCF_900408965.1. Classification (NCBI taxonomy): domain Eukaryota; kingdom Metazoa; phylum Chordata; class Actinopteri; order Cichliformes; family Cichlidae; genus Simochromis; species Simochromis diagramma. The sequence goes on along the minus strand of NW_024386785.1, from coordinate 1,896,212 downwards.
GCATGTATGGGGAAGAATTTCAAAATTGTTCATGTAACTTTCAAGTAATTTTTCAAGTGGCCTCGAGCGAAAGCTTTGCAGGCATGAAGAACAATGACCCATGAACCATTCAAGTATAAAAAAGGGATGGGGCAATGTTGTGCCAACACATAACCAACTACAGTAATTCTACATTAATTCTGATTCTGTGGTCATCACCCAGTGTGCCAATGGTCAGCACAAATGCAGTAAGACAATTTTTTTTTGTTTTAAGCATGCTGTCAATTCTAAAATAGGAGTTTTTCTACACCTGGGTCTGTATGATCTCAGATATTAGGAAAATCCTTTATATGGTCACCGTGCGCACACAGCTGTGCCTGTGGGCACACAACCTCCATCCACCTGCTGTTCCAACATTCTGTTTGTGAGCATCAGTTCATTAGTAAAAAGTTGGCTTTTTAGAGAGGAGCTTGTTTCAGACTGCGCTTAGAGGCTACATCAAAAGCCCATTATCAGATAAATTATTATTATATGAATCAAAGCTACTCTAGTCCAGTCCAATAACAAAAGATTGAGATGAAAATGAGCAGAATAAATCAAATTTAAGGCAATGTTCACAATTTGAGTGATCAAGTCATAAAACTCTTCTGACACATTGACTTGTGGTCTTTATTTGGGACTTGCTGACTCAGAACTCTGCAGTCTAAATTTTGGACTCATGCAATCCCACCACTGACACGGATGATGTACAAAGTCAGTAAAAGGAGGCATAAACTGATGCTTACTTACCTTTCACCGTTGATGTCAACGTAATCATGGGGGCAATGCTCACTTTGATTTCCCACAAAGAACTTTTTGAAGTCAACCTTCACAAATTTTTCCTTTGCAACCTGAAAATCAAATACAGCTCAAATGTAATTATTAACTGAGAAAATGTTGTGAAAATGAATGTCAAGGTCATCACAAATCTGATGTAGATGATAGCAACCCCTTATTCATTTTTTTATTCTTAATTTTTTAATTTTTAATTTAAATGAAATTAAAATAGGATCTTGAGGACTTACCTCGATGTTCCACACACATGATGTGCTTGGAGGGTAATTGGAGGGAAAAAACGGTGAAGAGAACAAGCCTTTGTCTTCAGTCATTGTGCCACCACAATCTGAACAACAGATAGTTCATCACTATACTCAGCTTCCATCTATTAAGTTTCTAATATCACAAGAATCAGCAGAAATGTCAGGAGATGGCGTTTACACTGACACAACATAATCCTGCAGGTCCACTGAATTCTATTTCCGTACACATTCAAGTGCATAATCCCAGTTACAGTGACATGTTTTTGTCAGTGTGCTCTAGTTTATGGGTTTTTTTTATTGAATAATTATACATTTCTGAGAATGCATCAGTTTCTTGGAAGACAAAATTACACATTAATCTATGTATATAAGTGCAATATTATTTTCATGAAATTCTTTGAGACCCAGTGAAAACAATTGTTTCTTTTTTTCCTTAAAAAAACAGGAAGAAGTGATAACTGTTCAAAATGTGTCTGCATTTACTTAGTTTAGTCACAGGAATCTGGAAGTAGCTTGCTTTGAAGCCAGGGAAGTTTTTCTCCTCATTTGTGACCAGCGTCAGTAACATGACGTTTCCAGAGATGAAGGATAATGATTTTTGAGGATGACCACACTGTCTGAGAAAAGAACGGATATATTAACTTTTACAGAGGAACTTTAAAGATGCCTGAAAGGCCTGTTTTATTTCTGATAACACAGAGCAGTGATACCACAGTCCTGGGGCTGGATGCATGTAAAGATGTGAAAAAGAAAAAAGAAAAAACATCCCAAGCATTTATAAAGGAAGAATGTGTCATAAAAATACACAGCTCTCCCATATAGCTCAGACCAGATCTACACAGTTTGGTTTTTAAGTTATGCAGGAATTAAGGTAGCTTACCAAACTATAACATTTATCTACATTATTACAAACTTAGCGTTCAAAAACTTTTTTGCAAACAAATCCAACAATAAAAAGAATGAGTGTACCTTTCTGCCTTTTCCCATACACATAGCTTTAGCTGTGAATTTGCAAAAATTCATGCATCCACCCCTGAAGTATATCTGCCCATCAATGTAATAAGCTAAAATCTCAAACACACAGAGGTAGATGACAGTTTAAATTCTGGGAGAGGGATTATTTGTCTCACTCTGTCAGAGCACGTTTCTCTATGGGAGCCAGCGAATCATAGGCTTTGATGAAGTCGTGCTGACAGTCGTCCTCCAAGATCAGAGTGTGGAAGTCGAGCCTAACTCGGTGGCCCGGGTCCGCACGAAGCCTCCACTGCAAGTTGAGATTTGGAGGATAAAGATAATAGGGAAACCCTGGAGAATGAACAAATCCAGGGTTTCTGACGTGGATGTCGAAGAACATCCTCTCTGAAAATACATTGAAAAAAGTTCTTGTTTGACCCACACCAGCACTACCATGAATGCATCACTTTTTTTTCCCCAATAGGATATGAAGATACAAGCTTTTATATTTTGCAACCTATTTACCTCCATAAACAGACTTCTTTACATTTTAATTTTAATAAACTTGTATACTTTACTACACAAATGCTTGCAGGTAAACCAGTTCTCACCAGTTAATGGGGTCCTGGCCAAGCGTTGATCTATAGCTGTGAACACAAAAATACATTTATTAGGACACCACATATCAGTTCTTCACTACTAACTCAAATTTCATGATGCTGAAAATGTTCAGATAAATACTGGTGGAATTTTCTTTTTTAATCGAATTAAGCGAAAACGGAGACAATGATGCATTTTAGTCATGTGATGCAGTCATGTGACCAATTAAACTAAGATAGCGGAGGGCATTATACAACAGTTGTTTTGTTTGCTCTCCTGTTAAAGATTAATATGTCTGCACATGCTCCAGATAGCTTTTCTTCAAATTCTTTAACTCTCACTCGCTTTTGCACTTTTGTACATTTGTGATACTCACAGCAACATCTCCACCTCATTGTTAGTCCATTTAAAAAACTCAGTGCTTTTTCTCAACATTTTGCTGCAACGTTTCAAAGAGCCGGAAGGCAAATAACACCACGCTGACAGAAATGATGCAGGCTGAAACTTCTTGCGTTTCACGCACGTGCAGGACTGGGACGTAAGTGTTTTCGGCCGTTTTAATGTGGAAGCACAACTCTGTGAAAACGATTGAAAACGATAATGTGACGCAGAGCGTTTTCAGGCAAAAACGCTGTTTTCAAATCTATCCGGGCTGGTGTGGACGTAGCCTGAGACCCCATTGCCTTATTAGATACAGTGCAGCAGTCTAGCAGCCACTAGAGCAAATCCAGTGTTTCAAAGACTTCAAAGTTTCTCACCACTGGGAGACAACAGTGATACAGAAATAGATATGTTATTCTAAGTGGTCTCCAGCAAACATCAGTGTTGCATGTACCACACACTATAAGGCATTTTCAGCAGTCGTACAACCACTTAGGAATCTCTGTTATATTCTGAATCATTTAAATCAACTAAAATCCCGCTGTGAGGGAAGTGGATACCAGAAGATCTCAGATATATGTTAACTTAACATTTTTTAAAAAGTAAATATGGTGCTTTGAGTTCAAAGGCTCATATATTAACCTAACTTAGATCATTCCTGCACTTTTCAGAACTTTTGAGATGATTGAAGAAATGTGTCCTCTTATGGACTATGTGCATCTTCCTGTCTCATGCTGCCATCTGTTAGTCACTGCCGAGTCATATACCTGTTGGAAGTCTGAACTACTTCCTTGACCAGAACGACCTCTTGACCAGAAAGCAACATTTACTCCAGGAACTCATTTACAATGGCAATTGATTGGGTAACAAACCACAAACAAACCTGTAAAAGAGTGTAAATTGCATGGATCTATGAGCTGTCAAACCTTGTGAGATGATGCTGCTGATGTTCAGGGTGTCACTGGGTTTCAGCAGCCCTTGTCCCTGTTGGCTCCATTCACTTTCTGCTGGAGGCTCCAGAGATTCAATGGCTTGATCCACAGTGGTTTGCTGAGGGACGGGGACATCAAACTTCGACTCATAATACACCACAATGCTGTCGTCACCGCTGTCACCCTCACTGCTCCACAAGACACAGAGAGGATTTATACAGACTTTATTTTTAAAGTGCCCCACTGAACAAGAGAGTTCAGTATTTTAGGTACAAACCAATCCACCATATTAAAACCAATCATCGAATACTCAGATGCAAAGGACTACAGCTCAGCGTTTAACACCACAATACCAAACTGGCCATATTTATAAAACCTAATTTATGTATTCAAAATATTAATATGTGCATTGCTGGTAAATATGGACCCAATTTTGAATACCCCTTCTTTTTTCATACCTCCCAGTCTTACACATGTGGTTTTAGTGTCAGGGTCACAAGGTTAGGTTTAGGCTGAGGTTTATGATTAGGCATTCATTTCTGATGGTTAAGGTAAGCGGCTAAGGAAAGCATTGTGTCAACGACAAGTCCCCCCTAGGATAGCAACACCTGATATGCGCGTGCGTGTGCACATGGCTGGGCATGGCTGCCCTCTGACCACCCCGGGAGGCCATTGCATCTTGATCCATGTCACAGTTGCACCGACTCTAATGAACTGACTGTTGATTCAGCACCTTAACATCTTCAACTAGATAAGCTGATCACAGTGAACAAATGACAAACACACAACATTTAACAGTCAGCATGACACCATGGCCCCTGACAGGCAGTCAAGTTTCTGTTTCACAGTACCTGAAAGCCTGGACGGTGTTGCAGTTGAAATATTTGGCCAGCATTGAGTTTTTGAAGTAAATCAGTTTCAGCTGAAAGAGAAAAAAGTCACACATCATTGCAGCGACTTCCTTTAATTGCCTCAACAAAGACAGAAACACACAACAGAGGAAGCCACAGGTTTGTGATAACATCAAGATTACAATACAGATTCATAGCAAGCAGTCATTTAGCAAAATGAACCATGTTGTAACTGAATCATTAGGCAGTTAACCCTGCAATTTAATCAGGCCTCATTGTGTGGATATATACATGAACTGCTTTAATTCTTTGTGGCACAGATTAAACAACAAGATCTTGATCCATCTCCACAGGATGGCATCACACAGTCGCTGGAGATTTGTCACAGTGACATGTGAGACTGTGCATGTGACAAAGACCAGTTGAGACCAGTTGACTACTGTGAAGTCAATGTCATGTTCAAGAAACCAGTGACATGGTGCAGCCACGAGAAGTTGAGTATCATCATCGAGCCCAAAGTGTACCAACAAAATATTCCCTACACCACTACACCACCACTACCAGGCTGAACTGTTGACACAAAGCAGGATAGGGCCATGGTTTCCTGCTGTTTACACCAAATACTGACCCTACCATTCAAATGCAGCAGAAGTCAAGACGCTTAAAACTGGGCAATGGAAAAAAAAAATTCATAACATAGAAAAAAGTCTCAGTTTAAAAATGTGAGATGTTTTCTGTCTTCTATTGTGAATAAAATATTGGTTTATGAAATGTGCAAATCATTGCAGTCCTATATTGTCCAGTTCTTTTGATGTTACTGAACAGCCACAGTTTCCTGTTCCCAGCCGACAGGAGACGTAGTGGATTCAGAGATGCTGTTCTGCAAACCTTGGTTGTAACCAGTGGTTAAAGTGATACATGCGATACAGCATACATGGAGAACACCCATCATGCTGTGAGTCTGTTAGGTCTCACCTGTTGGCTGACTTGAGCAGCCAGCTGAGTAAACTCTGAGCTGCTGGGGTCTTCATGCTCTGGCAGGAATCGCTGGTTGCTGATTCCCATGGAGCCGATGTAAATTCTCTGCACCGTGTCATCGTTGTGTACTGATGACACATATGGATGTTTCAATATTGAACATATAATTACCAAAATTTTCAAACAACTGTTTGCATAAAAAAAGCCATAACTAGCTGTGAAAGTCCAATTCAGAAAAGTCACCTGGTGTTATACCAATTACTCCAAACCAAGTTTCCGTTTATTTTTATATTATATTATATTATATTATATTATATTATATTATATTATATTATCAAATAAAGAAGCTGATGTGTTATCAAAACAAGTGTCTGCATGTTTTCACTTCATGGATGCAGCAGGATGAACAGGTGAAAGAAGTAAACTTTTTCAGTACTTGGGGAAAACAAAAAAAGCAATATTATAAAATTAACTAAAAAAATATATATAAAGTTCCTTATAGTTTGTGGCTGTGACTCAGCAGGTTGAGCAGGTCATTTGCTAATGACTTAAATGTTTGGTGCTTTGATTCCTGGCTGCTACTGTCTACATACCAAAATATCTTTGGGCAACACACTGAACCCTGGGTTGCTGTTCATCAGGGTGTGAATGTTAGACAGAAAGCACTTAGAAGCAAAAAAGTGCTCATATAAATGTGTGTGTGAAATAGAAATGGTGTATCTCAGTGCACAAAGTAGTAGTATTAGTAGAAAAGCAATTTAACTGTCCACTACATTTCTGTAATCCTACTAAATCAAAGTTCAGACTCTCAGATTGAAGACCCAGTTGGAATTTTGGCAGTACAATCACTAAATCTGCAAAAAAAAAAAACATCACTTAACCCTAATCCTTGTAGCCGTAAAAAATAGAAACAACAACTCCCATCATTCTGAAAAGAAAGTTCATGTGCTCTGTTAGCCCAACCATGACTGTGACATTGACAGAATGTCCTCTTGACAGCACAGTAGGACTGATATAGATTGTATAAATGGTGAATGCAGAGGTCTCCAACTCATAAAGAATTGCTGGGTCTTTGAAGGATACCTGCTGTTACTCCACTGAGCTGAACGAACTGCACACCTTTACAAATGAGTAAAGTTTAATAAAGTCTACTTACGATTAAGCGTCACCAAAGCCAGAAAGGATACTATCAGCAGACCGACTCCTATCGACAACCTTTTCTTGGACAGACTGCAGTTTGTGCAACGGTCACCATACTGCAGACAGGAGACTGTTGTTAGAGTTTGCTCAAGATGCAGATTTGGTCACTTAAAGAATCAAACAATATATTATAAGGAAGACAATGACATTGATCAAGAAACATCTTAGGACTGGAGTCAGCACAAATTGACTCAGTCAGTAACAAAGTCCTGCAAGGATGCATTAAAAGAAACACACAAACAAGGATTCTCTATGACAAACATTTAAGCTATGGAAAATATGAACTATAAGAGGAAGCTTTTGGCTGCTGGCAATGAGACAAGGGCAGAGAAAGTGAATTGTAATCGACACTTAAGGAACGTTTTATTTTATATATTTTTGTCAAGTCAGAAGTAAAAATATTGAAGAGGAGAAGGTGGAGTGCTAAGTTACTGGGAAACACTAGATTAGTTAAGGTTTGCTAGCACCTGCATCCATAAAGTGTACCGCTGAATTACACACATACAGACAGCTGCTCATTGTTACATTTCAACATGTCTCGGTCCTGGGTCGGTGACCCAGTGCTTTGAGTTTCTTGTGTCTCTGAGTTTTTGTATTAGGATCTTAGTTCTTTGTTGCCCCAGTTTATTCTTTAGTGTCTTAGTTTGGCTTTCTTGTATTCTCTTTAGTTCTCTGAGTATTTAGCCGCCCTCTGTGTCTCCCTGTTATTGTTCTCTGTGTTTCTTAGTTGCTCTGTCTCCCCTAGTCAAGTCTGCGTCTGTGTTACATTTCCTGTTTTACTTTGAAGGTCTGTGTCCTACGTGAATGTATTGAGTTTCGCTTCCCTTGGGTCTCGTTATGTCCGATTTCTCCCAGTTCAGTGACTTCAGTTAGCAGCTGTAGCTACAGCCACACTCCCAGCTTCAAGCCTTAAGAGTATCCAAACCAACAAGTGGTCTAAAAATGGTTAGGGTTATTTTTATGAAATAAAACCAGTTACTGCGACTCATGTCCACCGTCTGGATTAGTCACTGTTTTCATTAATGCTATTTTTAGGCAGCCTTCTGATGACAGCCTGAGAAATTACCCCAACTTCTCGCTATAAGTGGGCGGTTACTCAAAAGGCAGAAATTCAACCATTTCCTTCTTTTTCTTTTTTTACTTTTTGTGATTAGCGTTAGGGTGGAATAAAATGATTAGTGAGAGTCTGTCTCTTCTAAAGAGAAAACAGTGGTGAGAGAAAGACTACAAGACTGTGTGCACAGATTATTTAGCGGTGCACAGAATTTGGAACCATTAACAACATATTAATATAAAACAAGAACATCTCTGTTTTTTAATCTAAGCTGAAACCAACAAACCTGTTCCTGATGTGACATAATGGGCAGGTTAACATTACGATACTGGACTCACCTGTCTGGTACTTAAACTCTCCTGTGAACCCAGTAAATCCACAGTGTCAGTGTCCCAACTCATGGTTCCCAGGGGGCCTTAAAAAAAAACTTCAGTGTGGTTTATTGTCCTCTTTATTTTTTTATTTTTTTATTTAAAGATCAGCAGGTCTCTCTCTCCCTCTCTGGGTAGAAACCGACGGGTTTGTGTTGGTTCTTATTGGAAGCTCAGTTCTGGAAAAAGATTGAGTACAGAGATGAAAGATGAGGTTGGTGGCCTGTTCTTTAAACCGTATTCAGATTCTGATATATGTAGGAATCATCCTAATTTTAATCACATCAAATTATTAAGACAGAAAAGTCTGATCCAATCTGAACATTAATATCTCAAAAACTCTCTAAAAAGATCACATTTTCACCGCTCGTCCTTTTCTAAATAAATCTGTTTAATTTGGGACAGTTGCACTAAAAAAGTCTGAGTACCAGATGGTTGATACATAAGTCAGACCCATGTTTGGGCAAAAGACAACAAGTACCATTTTTTAAGTGGTTTTATAGAAAACAGTACAGCAGCAACAGTTTTCTCCTTTTTGTACAAAGTTTGTTTTTCATGCACTTTGACACTTTAGTTGGTTTTTGTTTTTACATGTTGCTATGATGTAGTAAAGAACAATCACAGGGACTTCATGAGTTTCAAAAACTGTTATTTGCAAATAAATAAATATTTGTCATTGGTGTCACGACCAAAACCTCTGACTGCACGCTCACACTCATTTCTGCTGATGCCCCGCCCCCACAGGATGTGTGTGGTCTGTTCAAAAAGAACTAAAAGAAAACATTAATTTAAAAAGATTTTTCTAAGAATGCTGACATGACCAGATATATATCTATTTTCTAAATGTCATCACTATTTTACCTCACACCATAATCCTTTCTAAACCAGAGCACACCATGGAAACTCATATCTGATTGTTAGCAGAGATTTTGCACTTGAGAAAAGAAAATCAATTCTTTTTAAAAAAAGATGATAAACAACAAAATGATTCTGGAAACTAACAGAAGATGAATTTCATTAAAAATCAAAACAACAATAATGCATATTAATCCAAATATAAGAGATAAATGTAGTACTGCTGTGAGATCATATTTGTATTTGAGAAGAACTCGTTTAACTGAAGATCTGATTTTTTCTTCTTTTGAAAGCTTTAAATATCCTACTTGTCCGTTGCTTCTGTCGGTGTGGGAGCAGCAGCACAGAGTCTTTAATGTTGTGTCTGAGTGCAACTTCAGCAAAAGTGATTTAAACAACAACAGTAGATTTATGTGTCAGAATAACTTAACAATTTAGTTTATTTTACCGTCTGTGGGAAAATAGAACTTTTGGCTCAGCTAATTTAAGTATCCCAATATGTCACGATGATACACCAGTATCCACAAAAGGCAGCAGGGCTGAGCACACCGCAGCAATTTTTCAACACCTCTTTTAAAGTTAAGAATTTTTTTTTCCTTCAATTCAGCCGGCGGGACAAAAAATAAACGACATTATAATATTGAGTGCGCAGCTGCAACTCAGCTGCTAAGTTGTACCTGCTCCCCCTGCACACCTTCTTCTCTTCAAACGTTTAAAAATACTGGCGACCACCAGTGCTGCCCTCCAGCCTCCTACTAGATACACCTATGATATCAACTAGTTATCGAATTCACTAGATTTTCAGAAACCTTGAGCTGAAAACCAGGAGCCAGGACGGCAAATACACACAGTCCTACCGCTCACAGAGAACTGCCTCAGAGCATGAACACTTCTACTTAAGTAATGAACACTTTTGCCACCTTTGACTATCAAACAACATAACAGACATGAAGGTTAAATAATAATAAATATTGTTTTAAAGGAAAATGAAAAGTGGATTCATTATATAAAAATGTAAAACCATTACATCAGTGAAACACGGTTCTCACTGCTATATCATTAGAAAAGAATTAATTCAAGTTGAATTGACACTTGAAGAAAAAACCTGTTTATTGCAAACTAATCTGTTCATTCAAAGCTGTGCGCTCGTGTGTGTGTGTGTGTGTGTGTGTGTGTGTGTGTGTGTGTGTGTGTGTGTGTGTGTGTGTGTGTGTGTGTGTTTTGATGTGGTTTAATCTCAGTTAGTTTAACTTCAGTTAGCATAGAGAGTTTCTGATGATTTAGTTATGTTATGCTTGCAGATCCACATTTACCGTACTTACATTTATATAGTAATGCGTAGTTTCACTGACCAGTTACATTCTTGCAGCACTTTATTCTAAATTTCAAAAACTTGATCTATATCACATCCTGTGAGGTGACAGTGCTAACTACTGTAGCAAATCTTGTGCCTCAAGACACAATGTACTTCAGTCCTTTTTTGCACCATACGTGATCACAGCTTACTATTGAGATTCCTCCATGATCGGCAAAAAGCAGCAGGAACCTTTAAACCTGCTATTCAAACGTACCTGGGAATCTGGATTAAGGTGGTGGGAACATTTCTTGGGACATGGGCAAGGTTCTCCTTGAATTCAAAAATTAATTTAACTTAATTCAATTCTCCACTGATCCATGAAACTTTGCACAGACATGGCATATTTGACCAGGACAGTATATGATAATTAATATTGCTCCTTAATGCTGAACAACAGATGTAATCATGTTAAACGCCAGATTATTCAACTGCATGTACAAAAACGATTAGAATAGTTTGTATGAAGACCAAAAAACACTCACCTTTGACTTATTTTTCAGCTCAGAGGTGTTTACGTGGTTTTCAGCTGCACACGCAGTCGGTTGTTTTAGCAAACTTCAGCAGATGTTTAAAACTGTCCACATTTGACATTTGAACCAACAGGAAACTAAGTATTTATTTAGGGAGTGACTAACGTTGAAACCAGTTCTCACCACCCACCAGTAGCTGCCAGTGTTAAAAGAACCCACAAAAAAACAAGTGAATGTGAAACTACTTTAGTAAAGCAATATTCAGCTACAGTTTTCTGTAGTACTGATGGTACAGTGGGGCAAAAAAGTATTTAGTCAGCCACCGATTGTGCAAGTTCCCCCACCTAAAATGATGACAGAGGTCAGTAATTTGCACCAGAGGTACACTTCAACTGTGAGAGACAGAATGTGAAAAAAAAATCCATGAATCCACATGGTAGGATTTGTAAAGAATTTATTCGTAAATCAGGGTGGAAAATAAGTATTTGGTCAATAACAAAAATACAACTCAATACTTTGTAACATAACCTTTGTTGGCAATAACAGAGGTCAAACGTTTACTATAGGTCTTTACCAGGTTTGCACACACAGTAGCTGGTATTTTGGCCCATTCCTCCATGCAGATCTTCTCGAGAGCAGTGATGTTTTGGGGCTGTCGCCGAGCAACACGGACTTTCAACTCCCGCCACAGATTTTCTATGGGGTTGAGGTCTGGAGACTGGCTAGGCCACTCCAGGACTTTCAAATGCTTCTTACGGAGCCACTCCTTTGTTGCCCGGGCGGTGTGTTTTGGATCATTGTCATGTTGGAAGACCCAGCCTCGTTTCATCTTCAAAGTTCTCACTGATGGAAGGAGGTTTTGGCTCAAAATCTCACGATACATGGCCCCATTCATTCTGTCCTTAACACGGATCAGTCGTCCTGTCCCCTTGGCAGAAAAACAGCCCCATAGCATGATGTTTCCACCCCCATGCTTCACAGTAGGTATGGTGTTCTTGGGATGCAACTCAGTATTCTTCTTCCTCCAAACACGACGAGTTGAGTTTATACCAAAAAGTTCTACTTTGGTTTCATCTGACCACATGACATTCTCCCAATCCTCTGCTGTATCATCCATGTGCTCTCTGGCAAACTTCAGACGGGCCTGGACATGCACTGGCTTCAGCAGCGGAACACGTCTGGCACTGCGGGATTTGATTCCCTGCCGTTGTAGTGTGTTACTGATGGTGACCTTTGTTACTTTGGTCCCAGCTCTCTGCAGGTCATTCACCAGGTCCCCCCGTGTGGTTCTGGGATCTTTGCTCACCGTTCTCATGATCATTTTGACCCCACGGGATGAGATCTTGCGTGGAGCCCCAGATCGAGGGAGATTATCAGTGGTCTTGTATGTCTTCCATTTTCTGATTTTTTCACACCAAGCTGCTTGCCTATTGTAGATTCACTCTTCCCAGTCTGGTGCAGGTCTACAATACTTTTCCTGGTGTCCTTCGAAAGCTCTTTGGTCTTGGCCATGGCGGAGTTTGGAGTCTGACTGTTTGAGGCTGTGGACAGGTGTCTTTTATACAGATGATGAGTTCAAACAGGTGCCATTCATACAGGTAACGAGTGGGGGACAGAAAAGCGTCTTACAGAAGACGTTACAGGTCTGTGAGAGCCAGAGATTTTCCTTGTTTGAGGTGACCAAATACTTATTTTCCACCCTAATTTACGAATAAATTCTTTACAAATCCTACCATGTGGATTCATGGATTTTTTTTTCACATTCTGTCTCTCACAGTTGAAGTGTACCTCTGGTGCAAATTACTGACCTCTGTCATCATTTTAAGTGGGGGAACTTGCACAATCGGTGGCTGACTAAATACTTTTTTGCCCCACTGTAAGTGGTGTGAGACAATCAGACGCAATTCAATTAATGTTCAAACCCTCAAAACCACATCATAATAATCAGATACTGAAAGTAATAGAAACATTGTTTTGCTGATAAAACATTCATAAGGCCTCCAAAGCAAAGACTAAAAACTTCAATTTACTGTCAATTTATCAGAAGATGGAACCAATGGTATCTACTACTGATATGACGATTTTATACTTGTATAAAACATTATGTTGAGTATTGGTTCATCCTTAATTTAAAAACACTGGAAAAAACCACCAGTAATTTCCATTTGCAAAAGGACTAAAAAAAAAAAGACTGGTAAATTAAACATAAAAGTTTAATTCACCAACTTAAAAGGAATTATCCAGTAGCAGCCCACTTCAGTCAGCTAATGACGAGGATGTAGTTTTGTGGTAATGAGTACATAAAGAAGGAGCTCATGACTTGTTACTGAGGAGAAGTCTTGGATATTTACCTCATAGAAGGACTAAATGATGAACTTGTACTCAATGTGATGTTATCGTTCCCTCGTGATTTTATTTTTTTGTCGGATATGTTCTGTTGCCATGTTTGTATATTCTTTAGACCTGTACTCGGGTTTTTGAAGACACCTGACCAGGTTCAACTTCTCAAACATGACGGAAGCCGGACCACATCCAGTGGTTTTTAAGTGGAAATACCGCGAGCGACTCTGAACCAAAGCACGGCCTAGAAAACGAGCAACACGAGGCATGCAAGATGCATGCAGATAAGAGTCGGTGCACGGCAACTTCTCGTGATCAGTTCAGATCTTCATGACAAAGGAAAAAAATCTGTAAGAACAAAAGTAATAATAACAGGAAACTAAAACTAACAGAATAACATTAAAAAGTGAAAATTACAAATTAAATCATCGTTCTTAGAGTGAATTAACTAATGTTCCATGACATCTGGATCCATCCATTTTTTCCCTTTTTAAATATGGTTACACTGCTCAAAATAAAATCTTTCCTCTCCACGCTGAGGTTTTCTCAACCCACCTAAAAGATGTAATCTTTCTAGAGAGTCCTGAGTATATCCTGGGCTTCCTTCTTGTAGGGCATAGAGGTGCCCAGACCACTTCACCTGGCTCCTTTTTATGTGGAGTAATAGCAGCTGTATTCTGAAGCCCTCCCAAATGACCAAGCTCCTCCCCCTCATCTCTTAGGGAGAGCGCAGATGGACTCCTAAGCGCTTCCTCTCTGGGTCTTAGGTGATTTCACTCAGTTGGTCACCTCATAATTACAGAGCTGAATTACAGAATAAAACAATCCTAACCCAGTGTACAGTGAGAGATCCTCTTAATTATTCCACCATACCACATTCTGCAAAAAACAAAGATTAAGGCAAAGATTCATCCATCATATCTTTTTGAACAGTATAAGCATGTCTGTTTCCAGAACCTCTGAAAGATTTGGACCACAGAGCAGTAAGACAACCACTATACATGCAGGCAGAGTCATATATAACCACCAGTCACAGCTTTTTTCTTTGCATCCACACAAAGTCCTTTTCAATAGTAAGAAATAAAGCAGTGAATAAAGCAACAATGCTGGCTGTTTTAACAGACTGTATCACTGCATTATTCATTGTGACTTTTAGACTGTATGTTTTGGTAGAAGGTGTCAGTTTGCTAGGAAGCAAATAGCCTGCAGCCTGGCACCTGTGAACAATCGTGGTTTCCAACAGGAAACTTTTTGCTTTTTGAATTTCCATTCCAGTTGCATGTGGTTTTAGCTGCACATCATTTGTCTACACCCGAACTTGTGAGAACCACACCAGCACCTTCCAAATACTCGACAAACTTTGCATTTCTTTTAAGATGCTCCAATAGAATCACTCATTATGTAGTTTATGTTTTTTTTTATTGAAAAACTGCTTCACAAAGTACTGAAACAAGTTTAAGGACTCTGAAATAAAAGCAATAATTGTGTTCAGGCAATGAGAGAAATAAAAATTGGCATTAAAATATCCTTAAAGTAGCTAAAGTACAGTAAAGGCATCGATTATTAGTATAATATATCAATAATATTAATTGTTTAAATTGTGACTGTTTATTGTAGGTTGTTAATATGAATTTCACTGTAAAGCTGCAGCTGGAGATGGCTTTAATCATTTAAGTCTGATCTATAATATTACAGCACTGTATATGAGTAGTTTTATATTTTGAATTCTGTAAAATAATAAGTAATCAAAGCTTTAAACTATGTGGTATAGACAGATTATTTAATGTCATTGTGCAAAGAAACTATTTTCTAGTGGTTCGTCATAGCTGAATATGGAAGATAAAAGAATAAAAAAGGACAAGAGAGCTGCAACTAGGTTAAACTGCTAAACTGTTAAAAGAACTGTTTCCTGTTGAACTTTCCTCTGCAGTTCTGGTGCTAATTGGTGCAAAAGTTGGGACTCTCCCACCAGGTCAAAGTGTCAAACCACATCAAATCAAAGAGGAACAAAACTGATACTAGGGAAATTTTCCAGTTAGTCCTGTCACACACTCATACTGACGGATGCCTCTTTCCCCACGTCTACTCACACACGTACAGATCATTTAAAAATAATTTTAAATGAATTTTGACATCAGTGCCAGATGACTATTTCTACTATTTCATTATTATTGCTTATTATTGATTTGTAAATAATTGGACATGACTAAGCTGAGCTTATTATATTACAGTACAGTACGGAATATTTCTAAATCATCACACAGCTCATTCTCGTTCTCTTGACAGTAAAATCTTTAAACATACTCGAAATGCTTTTTGGCGTCAGGAAGAAAGGCAAATGTCAAATGTAAAAGTGAGGTCAGAGGTCAAATGTAGTGTAATATTTGGATGCAATGTGGAATTAGAATCCCCATGTAACAGTATCATTTCCTAAATGTAGCTAACACACACAAAGACAGCTGAATTTTAAGCGCTGCTTTAAAAATAATAGACATTTTATGAAAAATTTGACTCTACTTGACTTCAAACAAGAGGTCATAGGTCCAAAGTAAAGTGATATTTAAAATCTTTGTATATTACTCATTTTATGTCTATATATTATCAATACAAATAATAGCAGTTAGAAACTTTTTTAAAAATAGATATTTTTAGTATTATTATTACTTTGACGCTCAGATGAATCAAGTACTTTCTATATGTTGACAACAACACTTGTAAGAATCATAGTTTTTAAGTTATAAGGCTTTTTGTCCATTTTCCACCAATAAATCATTCAGTCGACCTTGAAGACCGCGGTGGGTGTAAGCCAGATTTTAATGGACTGCTGACATGACCACACTCTACATCGCCTGCAGAGTGTGATCAAAATTCATGCAAAATCTTTCAAGATATACAGATGTGACATGCACACGAGCACTACCAAAAACATAACCTCCTTGATGGAGGGTCAGATAGATAGAACAGAGGTGTCAAAGATGTGGCTGAGGAGCCAGAACCGGCTCACCAATGCACTGCTCCTCACACTGTGATAACTGCAATGAAGTAATAGGTATACGTTTTTTCAGAAAAATCTATTTCTGTTTCTGGTGTGGTGACACTAGGTTTACTCCACAGGAGAAAAACTGTCTGGCCATGAGGAGATGTAATGTGTAGCACACAACTGTGAGGGTTTATGTATGTCCTCTGTAATCTGTAAGACTTGATTTAATGTGGAAAACTGACATAGACTGTTGAAATTGTTGAAATTGCATAAGGTCTTGATTTATCCTGTATTTCTTTACAGTTTATTAGGAAAATGTAAAATTTATTGACACATGCAAACATACAACGAAATACAAGGCAAAAACTAAGTTTATAATTCTAACAGGTGTGTGTCTGTGAAGGTATGGTTTTAGTGTGTTTGGGATTTTTATGCTGAAAAACGAAGCTCTTTGGGAATCGCCTTCTTAGTACAGAAATAGTATTTTATGTCTTTGGCATTTTTCATTTATTCAAATAAAAAAAGAGGACACATGATATGTTTTTTCCAATAGGCTTCTAGTAGCGAAGTGCCTAAAGATGGAGTTTAAAATGGGCTCTTTGCTAAGTCTAATCTTATTCAAATCAATTTTATTCATACAGCGCCAAATCACAACAACAGTCGCCTCAAGGCGCTTTATATTGTACAGTAGATCGTACAATAATACATACAGAGAAAAAAACCCAACAATCATATGACCCCCTATGAGCAGCACTTTGGCAACAGTGGGAAGGAAAAACTCTCTTTTAACAGGAAGAAACCTCCAGCACAACCAGGCTCAGGGAGGGGCGGGGCCATCCGCTGCGATTGGTTGGGGTGGGAGAAGGAAGACAGGATGAAGACATTCTGTGGAAGAGAGACAGAGGTTAATAACAGATATGATTCAATGCAGAGAGGTCTGTTAACACATAGTGAGTGAGAAAGGTGACTGGAAAGGAAAAACTCAGTGCATCATGGGAATCCCCGGCAGCCTACGTCTATTGCAGCATAACTAAGGGAGGATTCAGGGTCACCTGGTCCAGCCCTAACTATATGCTTTAGCAAAAAGGAAAGTTTGAAGCCTAATCTTAAAAGTAGAGATAGTGTCTGTCTCCCGAATCCAAACTGGAAGCTGGTTCCACAGAAGAGGGGCCTGAAAACTGAAGGCTCTGCCTCCCATTCTACTTTTAAATACTCTAGGAACAACAAGTAGGCCTGCAGAGTGAGAGCGAAGTGCTCTAATAGGGTGATATGGTACTACAAGGTCATTAAGATAAGATGGGGCCTGATTATTTAAGACCTTGTATGTGAGGAGCAGGATTTTGAATTCTGGATTTAACAGGAAGCCAATGAAGGGAAGCCAGGATATTTTTAATTTTAGAGATATGCAAATGGAAGAAAGCAGTCCAAGAAATTTGTTTAACATGTGCATTGAAGGACATGTCTTGGTCAAAAAATGACTCCAAGGTTCCTCACAGTGTTACTGGAGGCCAAGGTAATGCCATCCAGAGTAAGAATCTGGTTAGAGACCATATTTCTAAGATTTTAGAAGCAGAAAATTAGAGGTCATCCAGGACATTCCTGCAGTTTAAGCAATTCGTGTGTGTTATCTGGCTTCATGAATAGATAAAGTTGATAGATAGATAAAGATAGATAAAGTATATAATGTTCTCTCTTTTTTGCACAGTTGAGTGTTTCAGGACACATTTTACTGCGTGTTGTATTTGTATATTTATGCGACATTTGTGTGACAAATAAAGGATCTTGAATCTTGAAGTTTGGTGTGATCTGCATAGCAGTGAAAATGTATGCTATGTGTAGACACAACATCAATCCCTTGAATTAGGTGCCTTGATTCATAGGTCGGTGTTCAGTGCTTCAACAAGTGACAAAATAATCCTCTGAAAATGGTCAGATATCAGGAGTGGACTGAAAATGAGTGAAAAGCAGAGAAGCTTCAGAAAACCAGGAGCTCGATTACATCAGATCCCTTTTAAAATGATGGCTGTTTCTGTGATATTTGCAGGAGCACCCCTTACATATTTATTATTATGTGAATCTGCAAATGTGCCTGCAGATTTCTGTACCATTTTATCTGGTAACAAAATTTGGTACAGGGCACTAAGTGTCCATGTCAGAATAAGGGGTAAAAGGAAACACAGTGGCTTGTAATCTGTATACACGACACTAGAGGTCAGTGTTTTACCAAGCATACCCCTGAATCCATTGATGCTAGAGCTCATAAGTTAGATACAAAATAGATCCAGAAACAATGAGCCAAGAGCGATTCTGGGGGGTTTTGGACAGTTTGGGGTTTGTTACAAACTGCTGGACCTGCACGAGCAGTTTGTAACAGTGAAGGATAAATGTTGAGGAACAAACGCAGCACACCACATTCTGATTTCTGTTGTCTTTATTAGTGGAATGGAATATACACCTCTGTGCTTTAATGCTGTTTTCTCCGTCATTCATCCATCGCTCCTCACTCTCTCTCTGAGACTGAACATCAACACTTTAACTCTGAGGCGTCTGAAATGCTGCTGATCATCTCATCTAAGCTCCCATTGTGTCACCTCAGGATCAGACCAGTGTGCTTCAGTCAGGTTCACCTGACATTTAAAAAAAAGTGACATTTAAATTGAATTACCTGTGCTCAAATGCTTTAGAACCACCACGTCATTCTCAAAGCAACATAAATAAGTTAAAGAGCAACTTAACACCCAGTTTTAACCGGAAACAGTCTTTCACACATTCATCAAATCTGTTGCACACATAACTCTGGTTCTATGAGTAGTCTTTGGGCTTCTGGAAACATATAACAGTGTAAGCAGTAGACAGAGTCAGAAAGAACAGTTTATATTTTTCCCCAAGACTCCGGATCCTCATCAGGAGATTCCTGTTGCTTATAAATCTAAACACAGCATTAAGGAAAATTGTTATTTTCTCGTTACTACATTACATTTAATTTCATCTCATTACATTTCTCATTAATAACTGGAATTATTAGGTTGCTCTTTAAACCTCGTGCTGAAACTGTGACATACAGAGAACATCTGACTGGAGGGGGGGGGGGGTTAATGGATGAATTTGGACCTGCCGACCAATCACAATAAAATCTATGACTGCGGTAACCACTACACTTAAACCGTGATTATTACATCTCATGGTCAGGCCAGTCCCCAGGACAGCGTCACCCCCTGAATCACTACACGTATGTCCCGTTCTAAGCCATGACTGAAACGTATATATTACATCTCTATGAAGGTTTATGACAGGACTAAATTACCAAAGCAGGACGCTCAAATTTAAATTTAGATGTTTCCTGATTTCCAGAGACAACAAAGCAACATGACATTAAACAGCAGATCCCGGTAAATTACAGTCAAGCCATGAATCCCAGCCATGGCTCCACCCATCAGCATCTGCATGAGTGACAGTACCTCACTCATGAAATAACACTGGATTTATATCAACTTAAAAAATGAACTTGCTTCACAGTTTTGGAATTTAAAAGTAATAATAATTAAAAGAAACGTGTAAGGTAAAGGAAATGTAAAAACAAAAGTCAGAAGGCCAAAGAGGCCACAGCGTATCAGCTGGCTAATTGAACACAACCTATTTTTGAGTTTGATAATAACTGACTTAAAGAGTAAGCGAGTGGGTGTCAATGCGCCTTTTTTGTGTAATTGTCATTCGACACAGACAGTGGGGGGGTGGATGCCAGCTGGAGGCCATAGCTACAGAATAAAGCGAAAACATTGAGACTGCGAAGGTATTTCAGAAAACAAGCCAAAGATCCGTCCAGCCCGTCCGTCCAGTCCCCGCTCTCTCGTTAAACTACAGGAGAAAACAGATAAAATACCTATAACGGTATCCATGCATATTTGTGACTGCTCATCATACGAACACATACACGCATTCACACGTACACGCACAAACAGCCGCCCGACCTCGCGCATACACACTTTGCATTCTGGCGAGGAACATGCCTGAATGATTCACTGATAATAATCTGCTTCTCGGTAATCTAACTGCTCGGTGGTGCAAACACTCGTCTTGAAAAGATTCAGGGACAGAGGGGATGAGGAAAACAAACCAACAACTGGCAGGAGAGAAAACAATAAGAGTCGTCATGCAAAAGAACAGATGATGAGATTTTCTTCCCCACTATGTCGTGTTTTTTTCTCTTTTTTTCTCTGATATGCTTTATAAATTCCTATGATCAGTAGTGCTACTTCTACTGTACGAGGCTCATGCACGAAGGAACGCCAGTCAGATACCCGATGACTTTCATCTCTTTTTTCTTTTTCTCTATTTTTATCTTTTTTTTTTTTTTTTAGATTTGAGGATTTGATTGGAAGATGCGGGTGAAAGTTTATGATACAAAATATGTTACAGTATGTACCTCTTGTCTTCTGTCTGTGTGTCACGCATTCACACTTGCTCTTAAATGGTTCGAGGAAACGCTTCAACAAATCGCTCGCAGCTGAGCTCACACGTGGCCGACGGCGTCCACTCTTGAAAAAGCATGTATGGTTTTGAATGCACGTGCTGACGTATATTTAAAGGGTAACTTTCAACACATCTGAGCACGAGTCTCCGCCCAGTGAGCGCTGACGCTACATGCTTCCATAGATGCAAACAGAGCCTTTATTTTACTCAAATCAGTGCACTGAACTCAGTTTAAACTCATATTGAGTTACCATTTCTTTCCGCCTGCATACTAAGAAGTAAAAACATTAATGTTCAACTTCAAATCCCATTTGTAGAGTTGTGATCATTATTTTAGTTATACTAGATTTAGATTTTTGTGGATTTAGCTGATAACAGACTGAGACTCTCGCACAGATTCCTCTCTGTCAGCGTTCAGATGCCAGTAAAGGAGTCTGGAGTCAATCTGGTCGCAGAGCGGTTTCATTACAAGTGTAAACATGATTACCAGGTGTATCAACAACATTTCTTTTACAGTTATGAAGTGATTTTGTTGGTTTAAAAAGGGACTCGCCCGATCCATTAACAGTAACATACTTAGCTGACTTACTGTCCAGCTGATAGATGTTCACACTTTTGAATGTCACTGGCAGCCTCGTGCTCAGAGAAACAACTATTTGTAAAGAAGCATCATGACTTGTTTAATTGGATTATACATTTAAAAGAAATAAAACAACTAAAAATTCTAAAAGTTTCTCATTTGTTGGAACTTTAGTTTAGCATCATAACATTACCTTATGTTATAAGAGCATGTTGGCAAAAGATTAAATAAGCTCTATAAATATTGTGGATGAGTTACTCGTATTAAAGCCTTTAAAAGCATGAAGACATTACAGAAGAAACAGAGGATTAATGATATAAACAAGCGTGAATCATCGCTCATGTGGATGTTTTCCACTTCAGCAAAGATGTGAAAAACAAGCCTTTTTCTTCCAAAGTGTCCGTCGTCGGAGCGAACGTACTCTCAGCGCTTAAAGAGCTTTCAGTGTCGGCGTTTCCTTTCCCCTTCAAATCTATTGCAGAGTACTCGTTATGTTCTCTCTCAGTGGAAAGATCGCATAACAAATGCATTTTTTTAGTTGCTTTACACTTTGTTCCCTGCAATAATTACTGTAGTTTTAAACACACACATTATAACTGTTATTAATATTATTCTGTTCATTTGTTGATGCTATTTTCCTGCTTGTTGTAATGTTGCATATTTTGAAAGGTAAAAGGCTCTTGATCCCGGTCTGGGCGTTAGTGTCAACACTGACAAACACTTCAGAGCTACAGTCAGACTAGACCAGAGTAATCCAGTCCAGGACCATTAATTTAACTCTCCACTGTTTATTTAGAAAACCAGGTGAGTCCAGTGCTGCTCAGACCAGCTCCTTAAAGATGCAGACTGCCCAGTGTAGTTTTGCGAGTTGCTCAACAAAGATTGTTGGGTTTCACTGAGCTTCCCAAATTATTTGAAGGTCAAGTGATCAAGAGTTCCCCTTCATGATTTCCTTGATTTTCTAAATATGAGACCTTCAGCTGCTCAGCGAGAACCGTCAGAGAGCTCGTCCACAAACTCTTCAAAAATCCATTTGAGTGCAGATGAGTCTTTCAGCTTTTTGTTTAGAGTTTAAACCTTCATGTTTCAAGCAAAAGAGATCCAGAAGTGAACTTAGCTGTGCAGCACTGTCGCTCCATTCAGGCTTCAACATGTAGTCTGTCGTTGGAATGAAAAGAAATCCAGCCAAAGAAAACAAAAGTTGCGGCACACGTTTCCTACAAGAAAATAAAAACCTCAAAATGTCTTAGATATGGCCCTTCAAGCTGCTGAGGGTTATTTGGTTGTCTACAGGTCATCTCCATTAAATCTTTTACCAATAACTAAACCAGCCTATTCTAAACGATCCTCTGGTGGTTGTTGGTCCCTCCCAAAGCAACAGGTAATGCTCTCTTGTTTTTATAAAACCACTCAGTCCATTCATGTCGAGTTTACACTGAAAAATAAAACTTCTGTCGTCAGCAGTCATTTAGCATGCCTCCTCTAAAGGAGGGAAAACGAAGCCAGCCAAACCATCAGCCAGTTCGGGATGACTTTTGGAGTCTTGGCTTCTTTTCCACTGATGTTTCAGGTTGAACCCTTCATGGGTTTGTGCAATGAGATCTAAAAGGTCAAAACTGTGCAAGGCGGGTCAAATGTGTGCAAGGAGACAAAATGCATGAGGGTGGATCCTAAAGGTTTAAGAAGGTCTTTTGCTTCGTTCATGAAGTTGTAGCTTTTGATTTGAGCTTTTTTTTTTTTTTTTTTGAGGTTCTTATTTTTCAGTTGTCGTTGGATGTGGTCGTACATTTTGCTTCCCATCTCACCTGCCGTTTTAGCTATACGACTGTTTAATCCATGTAACCAGCGAAATGTATGTGGAAGTTAAAGCAATCAGTCAGGAATCAATCTGAGTATTTTCTTCCCGATATTTCAGCTAGCAGCGCCCCAGATCCAGGATCAGAGGTTCAAAGGAAGTTCACTGGGAAAGTGGCTGGTGGGGCGGAGGGGTGTCAGGAGGGATGTCATGTGTGGAGCTGGAGGTTATAAGGAGGAGATTTTGACGGTTTCATGGGTAAAAGCTGTTGCTCGGGTGTTGCGCAGGATGCCGGGGATGGGGGCAGGCGATGGGGGGAGGCTTTCGTCCGGTGTGTTGGCCGGCGGCGTGGGAATGCTGATGATTGCAGCAGTGAAATCTTGTTCCCCGCAGTTCAGCTTTAGGTTGTCAGCCTGGGCGTTCAGACTGGAACGACTGAAATAAAGAAAAAGAGAAAAGAAAAGATAAGCAAAAGGTTGTTTTTTTATTTTTGTGATAAATTTAGATACGCAGGTGTGTATCTTTATCCGATTATAGCATCTGTGTTTACGTTTGTGGCGGTATGGAGGTTGTTTTGATATGCAGGGTGTCCAGTTCCTGGACGCTCCCCCGGCTGACTGATGCAGTGGAGTTAGCCAGGCGCATGGCGGCTCGCCTCCTGGCCCTGCGGGGGCAGCAGCCGGTGGGGTTGTTCTGTGCCCCCTGCTGGCTGGATAGAGAAGTGCTGCGACTGGTCCTGAAGCCCACTGACTCAGTCATACACAGCTCGCTGTAGGTCATCTCATCTGTGAACTCATGGTTCTGTAAGCAGAGGCAGGAAGGAGGGAGGTCAGCTGAAGTTTCGATCTTGCATGTGTGGATTGTGAAAGATTTGCATTTCTCTGAAGTCGTAAATCTAAATCTTTGTGATTTTCTGCCTCTGCATATTTTTGTGGCCAAATTTGTATGTTACAGTTATACAGTCTCTTAAGTATATTTTTTCTTCTCATTTCTTTTATTTTTGGGATATTTGTGTTATTTTTAGGGTGTTTTCTGCGTATGATTGTCTTTTTGTCTTTAGTTTTTCCAGATGAAGCTCTTGAAATTCTTCTGTTCATTAATCTATGTGTGATCTTCAGTCTGTGACTGCTGACCGTCTTAAAAAGTGAAGCTAAAATATCTCTCTCTCTACACTGAATGACTGTAAGCTTATTTTAATGGCATGGATGAAAAGGGCTGAATGAAATGTAAATTTCAAAATGTACTGAGAGAATCCAGAAGGGCGACTTAAAGGAAACTTTGGTGAGTCTGTTTATCCAGCTTCTGTTTCTAGGATCAGAAACAGAGTTTATATTAAGGCTTTGTACAAAGACAAAGAACTGCTGAAGATATTTTAAACTGGTGTTCAAAAAAGTAAGAGGCAGCTTGAGTTCTGTCTGCATAAGATGTAATAGTTGATGGTCCTGAGGGAAATTAAATGTCTGAAACTTCACCGTTGTCTTCTCCAGACAGTGCAGCAGGTGGTGGTGTTGGTGCTCGAAAGCCGATCTGTTCTTCACACACAGAGCTGTGCTATCGCTGTCACGACCCTGAAAACACACACACACGTAATAAAATTTGTTTAATAAATAGACTGTTTTGTAGAATTGGTGATGATAGCTTCACACTTTGAGGTTCTCTTAACAAACGTCCTTAATAAGGTTGTTTGCAGAATTCAATAATAAGGATTTCTCTTATGATCAACACTTCTTTCTACAAAAACTTAAGTTCAGTTCCTCTTTTTAATGTCAAATATCAACACATTCATGTATTCAATGAATATTTGTAGGCTCATACTGGTCTTTGTTTGCTTCTTTGACCAGTAAAACCACAATAATCACTTTCTATGTTGGGTCTGCTATGTTTGATCCTGAGCAATCCAGTGCAGTGTTAAATCTCATTTGCACTCATGCTCATAAAACATGAGTGCAAATGAGCTGAGCTTGCTGTTTGTTAAAGGAATATGTACAGTGGTGCTAAAGTAGTGAAAAGGAGAACGGGTTTTAAAGCTACATATCTGTTATCTATATCATATTTTATCATATATATCATATTACACCAAATCAAATATGACTAAAGTTTGGTAGTAAGACTCTGGAAATGGAAACTATCTGCATTTAAAGGTTTACTGAAGAAAGAGGAAAGAGATAAAGCTGAGATGAGTCGGATGTGATGTAGAAACTCGCATCATCGGCATAAAAAACAAACAAGTATTAATTCCTTGAATGTGTTGGCTCCAGGCTGTAATGATGCCTGGAGTTTTCCAGGCAAATGAAACCATTTTTTACATGTTACTGGTCACATTGTCAGGAAACACTTGATTGTCGACAAGCTGGTCGACGGGCACAAACTAACTTTTAGCTGCATAACACTTCATACACGTGACAAAAGTTCAAAGTGCTTCATAGAGGAAACAGTTGCACTGTAAAAGTAAAAGAACCTGAGGACACAAGAAATGAAAATGTAACAAAATAACAAATCTTATTTTTAAAAGGAAATTAGGTGAAAATAAAAGTAGAGGAGGCAAAATACGAGGAAAATGAGAACATTTACTCGAATATGACTTCTTTTCCACTGGGTATCAGAAAAATTTGAGATGCTCTCAAATTTTGATACCTCCTGAATAAGCACAAAGCTGCCAACTATTCCTGAACAGTAACAGTCCATTTATTTGAATACAGTTTTCCCAACTCCAACTAAATGAAGGTACTTTCAGCCACTCCTTTATTTCCCAAGGGTCCCTACAAAGGATGGATTCAAGATGCCTTTCTTTACACCACCCGGGTTTGTGACCTACTGAGTTTCATTTTTCCACCTGGAAACTATTCAGGGATTTTCATGGTGAATGTGTTAATCAGTAAGCTTCAGCGTTTTTGCTTAGTTTTTTTCTCTTTTTGCATTATTGTTCAAACTTATTTCAGCTGCTGCTCTGTCTTCTAATCATTTCATCTTATTTGCAGCAGGGGAAGCATAAATAGATCAGAACATCTATTTTTGAGGTACGTGTTTCTTATGAGACTCACGAGTTTACTTTCATAAACTTGTGAAATGTGGGACATTGTCTGGATATGTGGGGCGGCGGGCTGAGGGATAAAGCTGCTGTACAGTCCCACATAAGACGGCACACCTGTTCAGAAGGACCATTCTGTGTTTTCACCACTTTTACGAAGCGTTCCTCTAACAGCTGACGGCTCATACTGAGGTTGTAATAAAATAACTGCTTTTCTAAACTGTCACAGTTAAATAATCTGCGTGTAATAAAAGATTAATAATGCAGCAAAAAGAGGCTTCTGCATACATGCACTTTAAACAGTAACTTTTTAACTAATATTTGCTTGCACTTGTAAAGGAGTCATTTTTAATGCTGAGACTGTGTGATTTCCACCACTGGATTTGAATGAGCTCATAATCTTCCCTTTGGCTCAGTCTCCTGAGACAAGTCTTTGATTTAAAATGCAGAATTCTTTTCCTAGAATTTAGTTTTTTTTATCAGTAACTCATCTTCAGTTCACATTTCTCCACATTAATAAGACACAACTGCAAAAGTTTTCCTTTCATGTTTTAAAAGGCCAAACTGAGAGCTGATCGACATCTTTAAGACTCGTTTCTTCTTATTTTAATCACCTTTATCTCGCTCTTTCTCATTTTGCTTTGTTTTTTTTTTCCCAGCCGGCTTTTAATTGAGTTTTGTTATTTTCCCTAAACTTTTTTTCACGTGTTATGATGAAGAAAAATGAAGCTCTCTTCTTGCCCTGTAGCACGGATTTCCTCCCTTTCTCCATATATTCGCCACTTTCTCTGCACCCCATTTTTCTTCCTCTTCACCCTCATTATGCACTCTTTAAATCCAGCAGTCATCCCTCATTTTGGCTCAGTGCAGCAGAGAGATTAAGACTCAACAATATCTGTGTGAGTCTCTGTGTGAGACCCATCCACTCACCCTCTACCTGGAGCCTAAAGCCGTTTTCATGATAAAACATTTAAACCCGGTGAATCTTTCATCCTCTTGACTGAAGAAAAAACTGAGAGTCTGAGTCACGATTAAGCTGAAAGATAAAAAAAGAAAGTTCCTCAGATCTGCAGTGATTTAGATCCAGTTTATTTTCAGAATGTAATAAAAATATTCCTGCAGGTTCACACTGTGGGATGCATCCATCTAGTAAATAGGAACAAGACTAAAAGGCCGAGGGCTCCTCTGAATCTTTCATACTCCTCACACCCCAACAAATTATGTGAGTTCTGAAATTATAACAAAAAGAAGAAACCATTCTTTTCTCTAGTCTGAAAATGTTGGACAGTTATTGGTATTTAAATGGAAGTTTAGAGTGGAAACTAAAGGACATCTTTAATCACATTAAGTATGGCTGTTCTGTCACATAGCTAGCATCACTAGCATTTTAGAGAAATATATACAAGGAAAAGATGCAAAAATGGTGCAGTACTGGACACCGAGAGATAGCTGCTCTCTTTAGAGTTTCAGATTATTTATTTTATTTTGGCTTTTCTGCTGCGTCCCAAACAACAGCTGGATCTAAGGTGCTAAAGCTGTAGGCTCACCCAGTTTGTTTAAATGTGATGCCAAAGGTTTCTTTAACAAGCATCCATTCAAGGAGCTGGAACTAACAAACATCTCACTATGACCTAAAACCAGAGTCACACGGGGGCAACAGTGTTTGGAGTCTCCATGAATGGCCAACATTAATGCAACTTTTACCATCTGTTGCCATCAACATGCGCAGAAATTCCCATTAAACAGAGTTTGAACTAAATTAACTAACTGCTTTCATTCAGAGTCAGGCTGGAACCTCGTAGATTTGAAATAAACATTCTGAAATTCCTGCACAAATAGAGATGTAGTTGCTGGAGGATACAAATTCAAGAGCAAAATGACATTGGCACTCAGCAACCTCGCTTTTATGTAGAAATATTGCCAGGATGCAACCGGTTTACGGCCTCTATGCAAACAGACCGACCACAGATGAGTTGTGCTGATTGGGCCAGACCAACTGTGACTGATTGCAAACTAAATCTGTCTGCATTTATAAACTCAATTTTTACTCTAGTGCGACTGAGCCATAAACTCATAATATGATTCACCACAGGGCAGCTTTTTTGGGACAGCAGTATCTTTGATGAAGCATGGATCCATTTACACGCTGAGGAAAGTTCCTGATCAGTTTTAACATTTACTCTCTCATAGTTTTCCTGACTGTAAAAATGGGTCTGGGCTCTTGTGGGTTAATGCCGAAATATTATAAACTGTTTCGGTTGTCAGCTGCTTTTTAATTATTCTGATCATGTGTTTAATATAAAATCTTAATCTGCAGGTGTATCTGTCAGAGAAATGTAAGATGATATCAGAAGACTCTAATTAGCATTCAGGGTAATTTCATCCTGCTGAGTTTTCATCTGAAAGGTTTGTATGTGTCTGGGAAAAAAACACCAATTAGCTGCCGTTTGTTATGTGCAAAACAACAACCTGTGCAGGATCCTGAAACTACTGAATTTGCCTTGTGCGATCAGTAAAGTATCTAACCGTCTGATTTAAATCTTCACAGTACGTTGTTGTTTGTGTCTGTTGCATCTGTGGACAGTGATCAGGTTCCACTGCTCTTTTGCCAAGTTGCTGCTGGGGAAACTCTCCTCATGCGCTTGTTATTAGTGAATCACCAAACTGCTGAAGCAGCAGCTCTTCGTCTGTCTGAGGGTCTGAGGCGCTCTTTGTTTTGCTGCCTCTCTCTTAGTCTTGCCTCACCTCAGCATGTCAAAACTCATTAAATCTGCAGCTCACTTTTCTAAAAATTAAATACTGAATTCAATTTGCAGATGATAACTAAAATGACATTGACTGTTTGGGGGGATTTCGAAGAAAACAACTCACAAGTAAATCTTCAAACTTTCAGAAAAACTCTGGATAGTTACTGGTACCTGCCGTTTGATAGATGGATTTACTATTTCCTAAGAAAAACATTGTTAATGGACAAAATCCACATTTTTACAAAATAGCTATATTTACACAATTAATACATTTCACTGTAATAATTGTCACGGTCCTGTTTTTGAGTCGGAAATCCTTCAAGCTTGACTTTCTTTTTGCGTTCTGTTAGTGTCGGTCATTAAAATAAAAACAGCCAGGCTTATAGTTTTAGCTGGTGTAATGTCAAAAATATAGAATGAATTTTGCTAGACAGTTTGAACATATTTATTAAGTCCACTGAGCTTTAAAGCTAAACATGACGGTGATATGTGTTATTTGAGGGAAATTATAAACACAAATAGAGGGGAAAATATCATTTTAGTCGTGTAAATCACAGGGACTTATTTGTATAGCTGAGTCAAAGATGGGCGTGTCACAGTCGCAGAAGCTGAAGTGTGGAGTGAGGAGATGGACTCAAGTGCAGACACGCGAAGAGACAAAAAAACATGAGCTGTTTATTAAGGCTGTCAAAAATAATACAAACAAAAGGGCAGGGCGAGGGCGAAACCTAAACTAGGTGAACTAAAGCTTAACATAAAAGACCTAAAAGTGGACATGGACACCTGAAACATGAAGACTCGGCATGAATACATTCACCTGGAAACACAGCAGGATAAACGGATGAGGAATGAAGACTAAATACATAAAGGAGGTGATCAGGGGAAGTGGAAACACACGGGGAAACAGCTGATTAGAATGAACAGAATGGCTGTGTCCCAATTCAGGGTCTGCACGCTTGAAGTACGCATTTTAAGTGCGATTACGTCACCGCCACGCAACGACGGCTGTCCCAATTTGAAGTGTACTTCAAACGCATACTCCAAATGCGCCGTCAATATCCCCAAATATCAAGCGTGGTCCGGTGCACGCTTCGTGGTCCCATATATCCCACAATTCATAGCGCGGCGGTGGGTGTGGATAATTTTGCCGCAAAATAAGGCAGAAGGGAGCGGCCGAAGAGTGAACTGTCAAAAGTAAGTACTGAATATGACGTCACTTATTTATGTGCGAATGTTTAATAACGAAGAACATTAAAACATTGCTGTCGGCCACATGTCGGCAAAGTTATGTAACATTAGTGATGTTTGTACTTTCAGCATTAACTTGGTTTTACATTAAAAAAAAAAAAAAAAAACACCCAGCACGCCCCTGCGGGCGGTTTATCCTTCAAGCTCGGGTCCTCTACCAGAGGCCTGGGAGCTTGAGGGTCCTGCGCAGTATCTTAGCTGTTCCCAGGACTGCGCTCTTCTGGACAGAGATCTCCGATGTTATTCCCGGGATCTGCTGGAGCCACTCGCCTAGCTTGGGAGTCACCGCACCTAGTGCTCCGATTACCACGGGGACCACCGTTACCTTCACCCTCCACATCCTCTCGAGCTCTTCTCTGAGCCCTTGGTATTTCTCCAGCTTCTCGTGTTCCTTCTTCCTGATATTGCTGTCATTTGGAACCGCTACATCGATCACTACGGCCGTCTTCTTCTGTTTGTCTACCACCACTATGTCCGGTTGGTTAGCCACCACCATTTTGTCCGTCTGTATCTGGAAGTCCCACAGGATCTTAGCTCGCTCATTCTCCACCACCCTTGGGGGCATCTCCCATTTTGACCTCGGGACTTCCAGGTTATACTCGGCACAGATGTTCCTGTACACTATGCCGGCCACTTGGTTATGGCGTTCCTTTTATGCCCTGCCTGCTAGCATCTTGCACCCTGCTGTTATGTGCTGGATTGTCTCTGGGGCATCTTTACACAGCCTGCACCTGGGGTCTTGCCTGGTGTGATAGACCCCAGCCTCTATGGCTCTTGTACTCAGAGCTTGTTCTTGTGCTGCCATGATTAGTGCCTCTGTGCTGTCTTTCAGTCCAGCTTTGTCCAGCCACTGGTAGGATTTCTGGATATCAGCCACCTCCTCTATCTGCCGGTGGTACATACCGTGCAGGGGCCTGTCCTTCCATGATGGTTCCTCGTCTCCCTCCTCTTTCTTGGGTTTCTGCTGCCTGAGGTATTCACTGAGCACTCGGTCAGTTGGGTCATATATATATATATATATATATATATATATATATATATATATATATATATATATATATATATATATATATATATATATATATAATCATAATAATCGGACAATACATATAATATTGTCCATATTATATTTACATTACCACAGTGAGATGATTTTAGTCTCATGACCAACATTAGCTAATTGTTATTTACTAACTAATCTTGAAATGACTGTTCAGCACAGAAATGTGCACAGTATACTGCACACCTCTCTGTGTGGGACACTTGTGGGCAAACTACAGGAAAGTGAGAAACTACATGTAGCTCATGAGGCCTCGTGCATGGTGGTTTTTACTGAACAGACCGAGATGCTTCAGGTCAAGGAAAAATTTTTGCAGCTGCTGAAAGTCAGCACATTTGCACAATCGTTAAGAAATCGCATGTAAAATTTATTTGCAGGCTCAGATTTATTTGTGGGTTAAGAGTTATAAAGTTTGGCCCCACACATCAGCCAGCTTTCTCTTTGGGTGTACTTTTATTTGATTTTTATCTTGTTTGTTGTGGTTTATGTGACTTTGTGTTTTTCACTCTGTCTTTAGTCCCTTTATCTCTCCTTACCTTTCCACAACTTTCTGAGTTAACCCGAGTGTAATCCAGCCTTCTTCCTTGACAGTGAGAAATCATCCACTGTTAGTGTGAGTGTCTGCGTCCATGTTTGTGTGTCTCACCCCGAGCCCTCGGTCTTCTTTGTACTGGAGGAAGGCGTTGGTTGTTCCTTTCTTTGCCATGCGGATCCGAGCCAAGCGCACTTTCTGTTTGACAGAAATACAGGAAAACAGCAGCGTCAGCGCCTCACACACACACACACACACACACACACACACACACACACACACACACACACACACACACACACACACACACAGAGACACACACACACTGTAGAGGAGCACATCATCTGTCTCTAAACTCATAATTTTTCAGGTGAATTGCAATTTTTGCTGCAAAGCTCCAGTTTTCGGGCTTTAAAGGTGCTTTTTAATAAAACTTTATTTTTTCAGCTGATACAATAGAAGCATAAAGATGCACCACATGTACGTTTAGGGTGCGCCCAAAGAATAAAAATGAAAACTGATGGGCATGACAGCTACACAGAAGTCAAGCCAAAATATCACAGCTGCCTCCTATTGGCTGGGTGCAGTATTGGTCATAGTGCCAGAGGTGCACAAGACCAGGAGAAGAAAGCAGCACAGTTCAGTGAACTTAGAACTGAAGAAGCTTCTTGGATGAGAGAAAAATCTCCAAGAAACTTAGATTATCTTGACCTGGATGGCTGAGAACCCACACAGACAAAGCAGCACACAGTTTCAACATATTTTGATTTCATTTATCAAAAGTGGGATGAAGCAGCGACGCTGCTTATGTTGATTTGCTATTTCTGTTTGTGCAGTGTATTAAACATTTTATGACTCCACCCAAAAAGCAAAAAAATGACCTGATTTTTCACGCCGGTGTCGATCCTAAATGGCAAGTGGCCAGAACGGAAGCACTGAAAGGAGATGTTCAAGGAGATGGCCTTAAAGGGTTGCCTTGGCCTGTTAGATGTTCGCTAGACCTCAGTCAAAAGATAACTGCTCAGTGAGTAAATGAATCAGTGCATGGCTGAAATGAGGTATCTCTGAAAACAAAAGTTTTCAGCCAACTTTAATCATAAAAGGATTTTGATTTAAAGGCCACAGTATCTGATTAGACTCATCCCAGAACACAGCATGGATGGGTGGAGCTTGGAGAGGTCAAAGGTGGATGTTTAGTTACATGGTTTTTATTTGTGTTGTCTTAAACCTGCATCAGAACCTAGAAGCTGCAGTCTTACTTCTTGGTTAGACTATTTTGAGCTCGATACTGAAACGTCAGAATCAGACCTGCTGTGCTCTCCTCTTGTCCGCTCTCTGGTTCTGGTGGTAGATCCGGCTGAAGTTGGACACGATGACAGGTACAGGAAGGGCGATCACCAGGACGCCGCTCAGAGAGCAGATCGATCCAAAGATCTTCCCTGCGATGGTGTTTGGAACCATGTCTCCATATCTGCAGAGAGAAAACGTTTTTCATATGAAATTTCCAAATAAATGAATCCATTGATTCCAAGCAGGAGGTTAAGCAAGAAGAAGACGTCTTTATGGTGATCATTACATAAATAGCATTATGTCCCTCCAATAAACTTTGAGGCTGCAATTTACTATATAAACATAATTTAGACAAACAAGTTCAATACTGGGAAAATGTTGCCACTAACACGAATCACTGAAAATGGATATTTATTTGATTTTAGAGGTTTTTTTCAATCTGTGGTATTAGTTAAAAGATAAATAGGCAAGTCCTCCACAAGATTACAGTGCCAGTGTTGAAAAGCTGCTCACACACACACTCACAAATTCCTGGTCGCTGCCTCATGCGGCCTTCACCTTTCATTGTGCTCAGCCATAAATCACAGGTAGTGAGACGAGGACAAGTAAGAGGAGGAGGAGGAGGAGGAGGAAGAGATTAGAGAGCTGGCAGGAGGCCAGGATGCTTTGTGTGATTCTGCTCAGACACACCGACGGGAGAAACCTGCAGCTGCACCAGTCAACAGTTTACTATACAAACCAGTCAACAGTTTACTATACAAACCAGTCAACAGTTTACTATACAAACCAGTCAACAGCTAGAAGCTGATTGATGCTCAGCTCCACCTGTTTACTTTGTTTCTTTAAGTAAATATTCAGAGAGATATGATCAGCAATCGGTCCTCCGGTTTAAGAAGTGCCGTTGGATGATGCATCCAAAGTCTCATTTTTGAAAAGTTTTCTTAGCTTTATTAAAGCAGAGAAAAGCCTGAGAAATCACAGGCCGCGGTGTGCTCATATGATAGCCGTTGGTTAATCACAAGGTAGTATAAAGCATACTTGGCTCTGTTGTGCTTTTTGACTTTAAAGGGGATCATATTTGAAAAATGAACATCATGTTATATTTAATAAGGCTTGAAATGGGCAGATGAAACCATAAACTCATCAGGAAAAGTGGATCAAAGGAGCCAAAGGTCATTTTTCAAAACGTCTTTACAGCAGGACTACTTTTTGAAAGTTTTAAGGTGTTTGGACAGGTTTCCATTTTTGGATTCAGAAGTTATGTAATTGTTTCATATGCAGTCTCTGAGTAGTGATCTGTAAATGGCTCTGAGTCAGATGAATATTCATATATATCCATTTAAAATTACACTTTTTTTTTTTTAGCTTAGTTCATTTTATGGGAAATCTTAAAAAAAAACTGCACCACGTTTCATTAACGTTTCCTTGTTGCTTCCTAACCTACCTGTACTTTGTATTAGGATCTGAAATGAAACATTATCACACAATAACTTTGAAATGCTGCTGTAGTGTTTATTTGTACTTCTTTTAGCATCAAAAACCTTATTTTAGAAAGTTTCTCCAGAGAGACGTAAAATCTCTCATAAAGTTGTTATTATAATTAAGTCCTCAGTGAACTGTGTACCAATCATTATTACTCAAAGAAATTATTTCTTTCCAGCTGATTAAATGATTAATTTGTAAGAACACATTCCCGTTTTTTTAACTGGTGTCTGTCTCACTGTGGATTTAACTCTTTATATTACACATATGCAAATCAGCACAGGCTGTACAGTAAATCAGATATGTAGGTAATGAACTGCAGCTCTCTGCTCGTGTACCTGCTGCATTATATATCCGTCCTTCTCAAAATAAGGCCGCGACCTTGTCTGCTGTGTGCTGCTCAAATCTTACAAGCCATTTTATTATTTTTCAAAACTTTAAAGCTAATTTTAAAGCTGTGCAGTTGCTCCTCCTGAAGATGAGTTTCATAATGAATTGCTTCTCATTCTTGGCATAAATCCTGTTTTCTAAATCTAATTCCACATGTACTGAAGTGCATTCAGCTGACTGACAGACTGCACAGAATGATTTGCATTTTCCCCTCATTCCTTCATAGCTTTTCTTTACAGTCCATATACCCTACACTTTACCTCCTGGTATAAAGTGCAGAGATGGTCCGCATGGAGCCAGAACATCCTGAAGTTTAATCATTCGAGAAAATCCCAGGTTCCTTATCTGCTCTCTTACTGGATCAAAATTTCTGTATCGAGGTGTTAAAGACAGACCTTCGGTGGTATCAGTGTGTGTTTGCTGATTTCCTTTTTTTCTCTATTAATCGGTTTACTCTGCGGTTAGTTCGAGGCCTTGATTTCAAATGACCTGGACTCTGAAAGCTAAACATTATGCAGTGGTACTGAAAGACAAACACCGTGTGCTAAAAGCCATGTTTGAGAAGCTGGAAGTATATTATTTCTCCTAAAATGACCCAGAACACGCTCACCAAACCTGATCCTCTGCTTTTTGAAACCAGAATTTCCACACTTCCAAACATCGGCTCAGACCTGCGTCCCACCGTGTCACTCACATAAAGCACAAAGACAGAGTGAGACACTTCTGAAACAACTAATATGGATCTTTTAGGCCCTCTCGCTGCTCGACTTTCCACTCTCCAAAGCTAAATGACTTTAGCTAAGTGATATGCAGTTAATTGTTAAGATGCATCTTTCACCCAGCTCTGTGCTTATTCTTAAATTCACTGGACTCATGGCTGAGGAGAGTGCATCACTGACTGTAATTCGCCGGGAGCTGAGGGTGTGCTGACGGCACGCGGGTCAGTTTTACTGAACCTTCAGTGTCCTCAGCCGGGAGACATATTGGCAGCTGGGAGCAGATCAATGGAGATAACAGAGGGCAGAAAGGAACAGAAGTCATCTGTAATTGTTGGCAAAAAGCACTCAGAAGAATCGACGGAGACGTCAGACTGCGGCCAAACAGCCAGGATGAATCTGTGCCGGATCTCTAACTGAACTCAGCCTGAACATCGGAGAGGCCTGTATCTGGATCCTCCCTCCTTCATCATTTCTCAAGTTTTTACATAATTTTTACTTCAAGGTTTGTAAAATAAGCACAAACTACAATTTAATGAAATTTTAAAGCATATGTATGTGTCAAAAGTGTGCAATTCACAGAAAAATATACAGCCTGGGGTCCGATACCCAAAACTAATATTTAAATTTTACTATATTTCATCTCGTTTTCATCGCTAGGCTTGTCTTAATCTCAACAGTGGAAATGCAAAGAGGAACATATGGAGGACACGAGGACAAACGCTGACATGAAACACAGGCAGGCAAGGAGGTGGAAGTAAAGCAACAGGTAACATCTAATAAAAGGTAACAAAGAACTACAGCAGTGAAGGAAACAGACAAATACAGACACATGAAACTGCAAAAGACTAAAACACAGACGTAACAGCACAGCACACATGGTCAAGGACACACAGATACTATAAGATCAAACGTCATAGACCAACACAGTGACTAAACCCTACTGCCTACATCTAACCAACATGTTAAAGCTAAGTAAACAAAAACAAGTTGTGAGTCTTCCCTTTCTGGAGCTCGTGCACGGTGGTAGATTCATGCCAGGCCAGTTCCCTTCCAAATGTAGACTAAGTCTTTATGACTGTGGCAGCGTCACCATCAGGATATTAGTATGCTCCTAAATAACCTCCTATTGGCTTTGTTTCTGTGGTGCTGGCACAAAATTTTCACAGGAGAAAACATCAGAGCAGAAAGAAAACATCTCAGAAATCTCATGTTTAGACAGCAGCATAGTTCAGGACTTCAACCCGAAATACTGATGAAGGGCGAAGTCATAAACTTGCCAACTTCCTACAACTCCTGATGCTGTAGAACAAGATGGGAAAACAGGCAACGAGCTGCTGCCAGCCGTGTGAGTACAGCTCAGAATGTAAATGAATGTAAATGGAAATGAACCGCTCTGTGACGGGCAGACGGCCGACCGGAGCATCTGCCAGCTGTTTAACTCCGTACAGCTGGAACAGCAGCCTCATTAGCCTGCACTTTATGGACCCTGTGATTCATGCAATTGTTGAAGAAGGAAGAAAGAGCCTGCACATTCATCAGGTGCTACCATCATTAGAGGTGCCCTAACAGCCAAGTCATTTTCCCCCCGCGGGTGCTGCAATTTAATCGGTTCAACAACAAATTTACATTTCCTCGCAAATGTTGAAAACTAAATTAGATTTCATTGGCGATTTGTATGGACTTACAGAAAAAATCCAATTCGAACCAACTTCTAATAGCCATCTTATCACAGATGCTTCAAAACTCTCATTAAAACTTGTAAAAGGATTTTTTTTTTCAAGTGGTGAGCGCAGCCATATACAGGAAAACAACATTTATAAGCTGCAGTATTACAGGCGGCAGCACAAATGGATTTTCAGGTGTAACAAGAGGATGATACAAACGCTTTAAATCAGTTAAGCAGCTGTGAAACTAATATTCAGCTTAGCACATCACTCATCAAGCCAGCTAACCCCAAATGTTCATGACCTTTTTCCTGTTTTTGGATAGAAGGGCTTGAGACAACAGAGATAGAGCTTAACTTTTCTTTTCTGGGTTCAAGCAGATACCTGTCTGTTAGTATTACTGACATCCACTGCGTGCATTTTAAGGTGTATCCCACAAACCAAATAGCAGATAGACTTAGCCTCCTGTAGGACTGCATCATGGGGATTGTAGTAACCTCTGTCTCTCTTCCACAGCATGTCTTTATCCTGTCTTCCTCCTCTCACCCCAACCAATCACAGCAGATGGCCCTGCCCCTCCCTGAGCCTGGTTCTGCTGGAGGTTTCTTCCTGTTAAAGGGGAGTTTTTCCTTCCCACTGTCGCCAAAGCACTTGATTGTTGGGTTTTTCTCTGTATGTATTATTGTGAGTCTACCTTACAATATAAAGCAGCAACTCGTAACGCTCTTGGAGCTAAATAAATAAACTTGAATTAAATATATTCTGGGTTGAAACTTTTAAATCTTTTTTATTATTAATATTTTTAGTAATAAATCTCAGCTCTGTGAATGTGAAATATAAAAGAAATTACAGATTGACAATGATTTCATTTTTAATAAAAAATAACTGATGCTGTCTTTTCAATCTATCTTCTACCTTTTATAGCAGCCGGTGATTTTTGAATTCGTTTTTTGAATTTCTACTAAAACTGAAATATTCTTTAATACTCCTAAATATCGTTTTCAGTCTTTGTGCTGAGAGAGTCTAAGCTGAATATTCAATATACTGAATACTCTGTGGATATTCGTTGAAAGATTGTCACGTCAGTTTTTGCTGATCGCTGTTTTCTTTATAGCTAATCAAATATAAAGTATGAAACGTTTTTATACAGCAAAGCTTGGCACAGCAACAGCAATGTCTGATAAATGTCATGCAATCATGGCTCATTTGCTTTCTGTTATTATAGTGCGTTTGCTGTTTACTGCTGGACCTAAATTATGAGACACATTTAGCTTTTCCTCTTTTAATACCAACAAACACGCACACGCTCCATTTCTCTCTCGTAGCTGTAAAGCGTCCTCCTTGTGTTTGTGAGTTTTTACTACCAGACGGCAGCAGTAAATCTGCAGTGGCCCTCCGTCCAGAGCCAAACATTACACGCAGTGCCCCTTTAATGGACCATAAATTAGCTTTGATGCAGCTGCCTGTTGGTTTGAGCGAGTGTGTGTTGAATGGAGGCATACCATGGTGAAACAGATTCAATAAACATGGAACCAACTTGTCTGAAAGATAAAACAAAGCTGTCGCACTTGTGTGCAGCTAAAGTTACATTAAATATGTTCATATCTTTTATTTTTGTGTCACAGAAATCAATTCAAGTTTTAAATTAAGGCTTAAAACAGTCTCATCGGCGTCCTCAGCCCACAGCCTTTACAATGAAATGTAATCAGGAAATGATTTATAATTACGAATCTCGCTGATTCCCACTTGAACGTGTCGTCTGTTTCCTCATTTATCCACATGGTTTCTGTTTGGATGTTTTGGTGGTATCAAACACCATCCTTCTGGAAACATCATGCCAGCAGCTCTTCGCTTTATTCTTTGCAAAGACTGTAAACTGTAAGAAAACAGATGGATTTAAAGTACTGGGCCACTTAAACACTGCGCCTGCAGAAGCTGCTCGGCCATGTCCATTATTGTGGACTTCAGGAAGCACACAGCTCCACTCCCCCCCATCATCCTGACTGACACCCCCATCACCTCTGTGGACTCATTCCGCTTCCTGGGTACCACCATCACCCAGGACCTGAAGTGGGAGCCCACCATCACCTCCGTCATCAAGAAAGCCCAGCAGAGGATGTACTTCCTGAGGCAGCTGAAGAAATTCAACCTGCCAACACGGACGATGATGCAGTTCTACACTGCAATCATCGAGTCCATCCTCACCTCCTCCATCACCGTGTGGTACGCTGGAGCCACTATCAGGGACAAACAGAGACTGCAGCGTGTTGTGCGCTCTGCTGAGAAGGTGATTGGCTGCAGACTCCCATCTCTGCAGGACCTGTACACCTCCAGGACATTGCGGCGTGCAGCTCGGATCTCAGCTGACCCTTCTCACCCTGGACACAGTCTGTTTGACCTGCTCCCCTCAGGCAGGAGGCTCCGGTCCATTCGCACCAGAACCTCTCGCCATAAGAACAGTTTCTTCCCCTCTGCTGTTGGACACATGAACAATAACCATATGACTATCCCCGCCACTAACACATGACCCTACGCTGTGTTCACTGTATCATTCCATGTTTGGCACTGATCACCACCTGCACTCATGTATATATCTTTCCACGTAGCACTTTTAATTCTTATCCCTACATTTATTTTTTCCATGTCTATTTAAGTGTTATTTATGACACCATGTTTGCACTGAAGCACCGCAGCAATTTCCTAATGTTGTAAACCTGCTCAACATTTGGCAATAAACCCCATTCTGATTCTGATTCTGATTCTGATTCTGATGGAAACCTAAGCCTTGAAGCTCCTGGTGCACAGCTTTGTGCTGATGTTAATGCCACAGGCAGTCTGCAGTTACTGATTCAGCAGACTGTTGGTGAGATTTACACCATCAGCTCCACTGCTCTGAAATGCGACTGCAGAATGTGACAGAGTGGTTTCTAAAGACTTCAGTGTGGCAATAACATTGCTTATATTTGACTGTGGAACATCTAACAGGAGAGACGTTTCACAAAGTGACTGATTTGCGCATCTTTAGCACATCCTATTCTTTCCCAAATGATTGTAAAAGTAGACTGCGTGGCCAGGTGTGTGATTTTATACACTTGTGACAATATGACTGAAAACACCTGAATTCAAAGATTAAGAAGCATGACCCAATACTTGAGTGTGTGTTTATTTAAGATTTCTTTCCATCCTGTATCAGAGCCAGGTATTATCTATTAGTAAACACAACCTGCAGCCACAGAAGCTACACTTAGTGCAGAGGTAGACTTTCCCTGCTATGATTAAAATCGATGCAGCGTTCTTGTACTTTCTTTCTCTAGCATCAGTTTTTTGTTTTGTTTTTTTGCATCAAGGTTCAATAACTTCAGTGTGTCTGAGGCTGTTTGATTAGGTTGAAGATTTTTTATACCCCAGTCAGGCCTGTTTTTCTTATTTATAAATTAAGGTACTTTTCAAGCAGATCTATAAAAATATGGCGTAGAGCTCTGGATGGATCTATGGTGGATCTAAAGATGAAGAAGAAGAAAAGAAGATCAAAAGGCCAACCAACTACATTACCCAGAGTGGCCCGAAGGCCCACAGCCATTCAGCAGAAAATACTCTCAAACATAAAGCATGGTCAACCTATGAGCCACCCCCTCTATAATGCATAGACACATTGTATATGGATTATAGAGTACATACTCACATAGTACTCAGAGTGCAAAGGCACAGACTCACAATGAAGCCTGATTTATATTTAACTCATTCAGACAAAAACATGACTTTAATGGTTTATCTTATTCACTGACTCAAAGAGTATTACTGCATGCACGCACACACACACACACACACACACACACACACACACACACACACACACACACACAGTGTAGAGTCTGATATTATATCATTTCCACAATTTCCATGAAGATCTTTTCTGTTGGTGCAGCAGTTATTGTACAGTAGCTGTAGCATGTTAGCAGCTTTAAAGCTACAGCTGATTTTTTTAAATGTTTTTCAGTCTGAACGAATTAAGGAAATGAATGAATATGAATGCCGTCTTATTCATTCAAATAACATTTGTGTAATGGCATGTGTACCTGGATGTTCAACGTGCCTCTGACAGACGGAGAGCGTGTGCATCCTTTAACACATGAAATAAAACATTAATTAGACAGAAAAATTTAATTTCCATGTTTTCTTGAGTGACTGTATCAATATTTCTGATGATAAAGAGTCATTTCACATGTTTGTGCTGGTCAGAAAATGAGTTGCAAATCATGTGATGAACATAGAATTACCACATGGAAACAGCACAGTGCCGTTCGCTGTATCTCAGGCTGCTAGTGTCATGGTCCTGGGTCGTGCGACCCAGTGTTTTGTGTTTTAGCCTATTTTGATGTTTATTCTTTGTTTAGGGTCACTAAGGCAGTCCAGCCATTTGTACATATTACCCGTGTATTAAGTCTCCCTTGCCCTTCGTGTGTTTATGTCTGCGTGTCTTATATTGTCAAGTCCATGCTGTCAGTTATGTCATCTCC
Source organism: Simochromis diagramma (assembly GCF_900408965.1). Taxonomy (NCBI): domain Eukaryota; kingdom Metazoa; phylum Chordata; class Actinopteri; order Cichliformes; family Cichlidae; genus Simochromis; species Simochromis diagramma. Next base: position 1,854,309 of record NW_024386785.1, on the reverse strand, counting down.
CCTGTACTATGTCTCCCCGGTTCATGTGTCTTGTCTAATCTCCATGTTTCCTGTTTTACTTTGAAAGTCTGTATTCACGGTCAGTGTATTCAGTTTCACTCCTTTTGTCCTGTCGTTAAGTTCATGTGTGTCAGCTGTGTTCCCATGTGTGGCCACTTCCCCTGATCATCCCTCATGTGTATTTAGTCTCTGTGTTTCATACAGTCTGTCTGGCGTCGTCTGTGTTGCCACCTCCTGTGTTCTGTACCTCCAGCCATAGTCTTTCCTTAGTTTTGTCCAGTTTAGGTTTTCTGTTGAGTACTACACGTATGCTGCCCTCATTCTGTTTTTGTTCTTTTCATCAGCCATAATAAAAGGCTCGTTTTGTTGGAATCCACTCCTGCATCCTCGTTTGTGTTCGCACCTGGGTCCACCACACACCTTTCCGCACGGTCTGCCTCCGCAGACCTTGACAGTACGACGCCAGCATGCCGGACCCAGCGACACATGACATGGAGATCGTCCGGACAGTGGAGTCGCTATGCGACCGATGGCTGCACTGTCCCAGAGAGGGGGAACGGGAAGAGTTAGCCCGCCAAGTAGGGGTGTGCGTGTCCGTGTTCCCCTGGTTATGGGAGACGCTGCACCCCCTCGTCAGCGACTTTCTCGTCTCCACTCTCCGACTCCGCCCGCAGCAGCAGCGGCCCGGCGAGCGTGAGTCGTCACCAGAGCCATGCTGTTGCGGTGTTACCCCCGCCACCTCATGAACCAGTGGCGGTCAGAGTCGGAACGGTGAGGCTCACCACCGACACACACACTTCATCGGCTTCCGCATCTTCGCCACCGCCTGTCTGCACGGAGATGCCCGAGGCTACTGACTTCGGTGAGGAGGAGCGGCAGCAGGTGTTGCGGGCGTATCGGGAGGACGAGCTACGCTGGAAGCCCTGGCTTATCTCCGAGGAGGAGCTTCTGCCAGCCGCCCCGCCTCGGACCGGCCGCCCGTCCTCGCCGCCTCGATCGGACTACACTTCTCCCGCTTCGTATCTGGCGCGGATGTGGTCGGAGGACGAGGAGCCGCTCGCCACAGAAATCCAAGTTCCGTCCGCGTCCACTTCAAGACGGAAGCGACGTTCACGTCACCGTCGCTCATCGCTACGGCATGTGTCGCCCTCCACTGAGCTACATGAGGAAGCTGTGGGGGGCATGGATTCCGACCTCGAGGGGCGGCAGCGCGCCGCATGCGCGCAACTGCAGAAGGAGCTACGGGAGGAGCCATGGCTCGCTCCTCACTACGGTGAGATCTTCCGCGGGACACGCCTAGCCCTTGGGGGCCCCCGGAGTTGCCTGGAGCTCCCGCCTGCCGCCCCACCAACACTCGCCGCCTCAGCCTCTGCGACGCCGCAAGAGGCTCCACTTTCCACATCAACGGGACCCACGGCCAAGACGAAACGGCGTTCGCGTCGCCACCGCGTCGCCCGACGCTCGGAGGTTAGTGACGATGTTTTGTGTCCACCTAATCGCTCTGGATGTACTGAGAGCGAGGGGCTCGGAGGGACAATAAGTGTCTTAGAGATGAAGACCCCGTGTACCGGTACTGTTAACTCTGTCACCCCCCCCAGGCACCGTGTCACAGTCTGTTTTCTCGGAGGCCAGTGACGAAGCTGTCTTTCCCGTGCCTCTGACTACTGATATTGAAGGTGTTACTCTCGTGCCTACGTTTTGTATTGACAATAAAGCTAAGTTTTCTGGTGTTGGGCATGCTGTTTTTGGGGACGCCACACTGCCCTCACAGTACTGTGAACCTGACACTGCCAAACCGGCCATAGGCACTTCGGTTTTGGGGATCAACCCGTGCGATGTTCTGTTAAACCCTGTTATTATGAGTGTGCAGGCTGAGGGGGAGGTTAGGGAGATAGAGGATAGAGAAGACGCTGCACACCCAGGACATGCGTCTTTCGCTAAGGAGGCTTCTTTTAAGACTGTTATGGCATCTGGAGCCTTTTTGAAGACTGTGTCTCAGCCCCTGCTATCCATTGACTATAAATCACGTGAGAAAACGTCTGATCTGACTAGTAATAAGACTGTATTCCCTTTGACTAGCACCCACCTTTTGGGTTTTTTTTTTCCCTGTTCCCAAGCCGAATAATGAATGTTCTGCTTATGTAACTAGCCCAGCGCAAGAAGGAACGTCTGGTGTTGATCGGGAAATTGTATGTTATGTTCCGGCGCTAATCGGGCCCCAGGTTCCTCACTCTGCTGATGATTTGACCAGAGTGAGTGCTTTGGGGTCCGACATCAGCAACCGCTCTTCTGCACCAGTCCGCCGGGGCTGGACGAGTATTAAGGGCCTGCCGGGTTTTCCTATGTCTGTGAATGGCATTGTGATTTCTGTTAATACTAAAGTGAAGGTCTGTTTATGTTGTGCTTTCCCCTTATCTAATGACAAGGCTGTATTTTGTGTTTCCAAGACTGTCGGGGGGGGGCGCCACGCTAATCATCACAAACCAGCTAGACTTGTAACCGCACCCCTGGGCCAGGACCCTTTGACTGCAGTTAATGAACTGGCCGATCTAAGGACAATTCAGCCGGATTGCTCAGAGCCAGTCCACTATGTTTTCTATGCCACGCCAAGTCCATGTGCATCCCACTCACTAGCTTTCTACAGCCGCCTAGTGTGTGGGGCTGAACCCCTCCTTAACTCAGTCTCGCCAACAGGGCTCTTAGACTCCAGTAAGTGTAGTTGTCTCCCATGTGACTGCCAGATTATTGTGTTCAAATCATCTGCACCTAGTCCTGGTTGTGTTATGTGGGTTCATGCATCGAGTCTTGGCCTTAAGAGTCATGCTTCCTGGGACAACATAACTGTCACTTGTGTCACTGAGCCACCTTGCTTCTGGTCTGAAATATTGTTTGAATCGTGCTCCAAGACAGAAGGAGTGTTTAGCTCCCCAAGAAGGGCAACTAAGGACAATTCGGACTGTGTTAAGGACTTAGAGACATCAAGGTCCTTGTCTGTCATTGTTCCTCTGCTTACATCTGCCAAGGACAGTGTCCGGAGCTTCGTGCTCACTCCCAGGGTGGCTGTGGCGTTACCTGACCTCTCACCTGCGTCTGATCTCCAGGTAGAGGCAGTGGACACCCAGCCAGCACCTGAGCTAGCTCCCCCCACCAGGGTCAGGGCAGCCGGAGGTCAGCCATATCCTGCGTTTACACCCCAGGCGGGAATGGCTGCCGTCCGGTTTGTTCCTACACCCAGGTGGGTTCCCAAAGTTATGCCAGTCAGTACACAGCTGAGCTCCGCACCCAGCCTCGGCGCTCAGGTGGGAGCGGTTGTCGCTCTGCAGGCGCCTGCACCGGCTCATGTTTCCATTGGAGGCTCAAGAGAGTCATCGCCACCACGACAGCCTCCTGCTCTGCTCCCTGTCCAGGTGGCAGCCCTGTTCCCGGTCCAGCCAGGGGCCTCCTTAACTGTTCACCCTGCGCCTGCTGCTGGATGCCCGGGTGTGCCTATCCGGCATCCTGCAGCATCCACACCACTTCACGTCATGCCAGCTGGAGGGCCCGAGGAGCCCCTCCGGCCTCATGTCTCGTCAGCTGGAGGGTCCGAGGAGCCCCTCTGGCCTCATGTCTCGTCAGCTGGAGGGTCCGAGGGGCCCGTTCAGCCTCATGTCTCGTCAGCTGGAGGGTCCGAGGGGCCCGTTCAGCCTCATGTCTCGTCAGCTGGAGGGTCCGAGGGGCCCGTTCAGCCTCATGTCTCAGCTGGAGGGCCCGAGGGGCCCGTCCAGCAACCTGCCATGTCTGCTGGAGGGCCCGAGGGGCCCATCCAGCCACCTGCCATGTCTGCTGGGGGGCCCGAGCCGCCCATCCAGCCACCTGCCATGTCTGCTGGGGGGCCCGAGCCGCCCATCCAGCCACCTGCCATGTCTGCTGGGGGGCCCGAGCCGCCCATCCAGCCACCTTCTGCGTCGTCTCCTGCAGCCTCAGAGCCGGCGTCTGCTGCAGCCTCAGAGTCGGCGTCTTCGTCTGGTCCGGCCTCATCGGAGTCTTCAGCCTCGTCTGGTCCTGTGTCCACCGGGCCTTGGCCAGTGCGCCTGACACTGCTCCGTCGCCGCTGCCTTCCGCGCGGCCGGCCTCCTGAACTGCTCCGTCGCCTTCGTCGTCGCCGCCGCTGCCTTCCGCGCGGCCGGCCTCCTGAACTGCTCCGTCGCCTTCGTCGTCGCCGCCGCTGCCTTCCGCGCGGCCGGCCTCCTGAACTGCTCCGTCGCCTTCGTCGCCGCCGCTGCCTTCTGCGCGGCCGGCCTCCGGACCGGCTCTGTCACCTGTGCCGCCCGCCTGGTCGGCCCCCCGACCATGTGACCCGTGTACTCTTGTGCCTGTGGGCTCTGGGTCGGCCCCCTGAACTTTGTTTGGACTTTGGTCTTGTGCTCCTGTGGGTTCTGTTGTTCGTTTTGTTTCCTGTTCTGGTCCCTCCGTCCTGGTCCCCCGCCTCCCGCCCTGGGTGGGGTTTTTCTGTTTTTGTTGGGTTTCTCGGTTTTGGGCTGTCGGGAGCCAGCCCTTGAGGGGGGGGTATTGTCATGGTCCTGGGTCGTGCGACCCAGTGTTTTGTGTTTTAGCCTATTTTGATGTTTATTCTTTGTTTAGGGTCACTAAGGCAGTCCAGCCATTTGTACATATTACCCGTGTATTAAGTCTCCCTTGCCCTTCGTGTGTTTATGTCTGCGTGTCTTATATTGTCAAGTCCATGCTGTCAGTTATGTCATCTCCCCTGTACTATGTCTCCCCGGTTCATGTGTCTTGTCTAATCTCCATGTTTCCTGTTTTACTTTGAAAGTCTGTATTCACGGTCAGTGTATTCAGTTTCACTCCTTTTGTCCTGTCGTTAAGTTCATGTGTGTCAGCTGTGTTCCCATGTGTGGCCACTTCCCCTGATCATCCCTCATGTGTATTTAGTCTCTGTGTTTCATACAGTCTGTCTGGCGTCGTCTGTGTTGCCACCTCCTGTGTTCTGTACCTCCAGCCATAGTCTTTCCTTAGTTTTGTCCAGTTTAGGTTTTCTGTTGAGTACTACACGTATGCTGCCCTCATTCTGTTTTTGTTCTTTTCATCAGCCATAATAAAAGGCTCGTTTTGTTGGAATCCACTCCTGCATCCTCGTTTGTGTTCGCACCTGGGTCCACCACACACCTTTCCGCACGGTCTGCCTCCGCAGACCTTGACAGCTAGTGTGTTCAGTTTGCTGAAAAAGATGAACAAAAGCTCTGAACAAGTGAAACAAAGTGAGCTGGAGCACTGCTGAGCTGGAGCTTGACCAAAGCTGAGCTTGGGAAAGCCTGGCCAGACTAAAGTCGCACATCAGTCATAGCTTAGCTGAAGTTTAGCTGGACTTTAACTGCAGCCAAAGCAGCATTTAGTTACACTTCACCACAGGTTAGTAAAGCAAATGATCTGAAATTAGCCAGATCTCATCCAGAGCTGAGCTGACGTTCAGTTTACCTGGATTTCTGCTAAACAACATTTTTAGTTACCGCTCAGCCAAAGGTGCTCGCCATGAACTCACTCAGACCGCGATGGATGCTCAACCAGCAGAGGTCAGTAAAACGAAGCTATTCAGCTCAGAGTAAAGTTGCTCTTTATAATGTAGAAGGTTGTGGCTGCAGAGTGGGGTGATTAAACCAACTAAGACTGTGTGTGTGTGTGTGTGTGTGTGTGAGAGAGGGAGAGAGAGCCTGGAGCTGCTAATATTAAATAATGGATGGCAGCATTAGAGGGCTTGTAGCTGGCATGTCGAGAGAGGCATTAGAAAGTTTATATTGTCTCTCCGTGCATCGCTCCCTCCTTTCTCCACACATTTCCTTTATTTCCTTCCCCTCTCTCGTACCCTTTCTGTTCTCTCCTCCATCTCTCTTGCCATCTCCCATTTCTCTCTTCTTCCCGCCCTCCCCCTCTTTCTCCTGGGTCATTATCTACAGCTGCTGGAGCCAAGTCTCCGTCCTGCAGCAGGAGGAGGACAACACATCGAGTGGTAGCTTGACGCGAAGCCAGAGGAGGGAGATGGAAGGAGGAGGAAGCAAAGGAGGGAAGAAAGGAGGGAGGAAAGAGGAGGTTGAGTGAGGACAGTCAAGAGAAGGGTGAAGAGAAAGAGAAAGAAGAAGGCGAGAAGGTCAAGATGAACAAAGTGTGAGAGAGAAGAGGAGGAAAAACAGCCTATACTGAATCTGTAAATCTCAAGCATGTGCAGTCACATACAGACCTTACTATTTACTTACTCAACCTTTTAATCATATTTTCTGTAAAACGGGAGTTATTTATAAACCCAGCAGTGCCTACAGGCTAAGTGTCCTCCACACTGCACATGAAAAGAAATCTGCAGGAGAAGCTAAACACTGAATCGTTTATACCTTTATTTATTTATTGGTCTGAACATGGAAAATACTGAGAGACCCTGTAAAAGATGCAACATTAATAAAAATGACAGCTGTTGTGCCTCAGAAACTCTCATAGCATTTAAAGTTAGACAAATGTATTGTGCCAAAAAATGAAACATTATTTTAAAGAAATCTAAGAGTGAAAAATCAGAGTTGGACAAACTCAAAGCCTAATGATAAGAAATTACACTTTACTGTAGCTGGTTTCACTGAAATCTGAAGGTTTTTTCTCTTTTCTCTTTTACAGTGTATACATGTGGAAAAAGGAGAAAATAAAAGCTGTCTGAATCCAGCGGAGCAAAACGGTCTCATTCAGATATCTGACTGTAGTGACCCTGCAGCTGGAGTTGGAGCCAGCCGTCGTCATAAATAACGGTTTTACAAAAGGGGAGTGTCTCGGGAGGCACGGGTCAGCCCAAATATTCTGAGCTGCTCTCTCAGCATGTTAAATATTTCATGGCCAGAATTATGTCATCCTGCACCGAGCCACGATACCAAAGACCAGACAGACACAAGCCGAGAGGGGGAGGCTGGCGAGGAAAGATGGAAAACACTGGGAAGGTTGGAGAGTCACTCGAAATCTAAAAACTGAGTCCCAGCCATAAGGACTAAAAGACAAGCAAATGCTGCTTCCCAATTGGAGCAGATAGAAATCCAATAATGCCGAGTCAGCCAATGGAACGCAGAGACCGATCCTTATCGCTCACCTGTAATAGGGGAGCCAGCCAATCACAATCTAATAGAGGGGCAGACAGCCAATGATAATTCGTTTAGTGAGAAGAGCAGGAAGGACAATCAAATTGTAGGGAGAGCCACCCGATCAGATACAATGGAAGAAGGAGAGAAGAGTTGAAATGAAAATTTAAGGACTTTTAAAAATGTATTTCTTAATATTTGTATTTTACTATTATTTCAAAATGGGGAAAAGCCTTCGAGCTTGTACATCTTCCAACTTTTTGCATTTATAAAAAAAACAAAACATAAAGAAAAAGAAAAAGAAGAAGGTTGAAATGTATCCACTCAAACTCAGCTTAATATGATTGGATATTTAAGCTCTTTTCTTTTGATTTTACGGGCACACAGAGGAGTGGCGCTCGACTGCTTTTCTTCCAGTCATCACAAATGTGGAATATGTTCCTCACTAACTCAGCACTTGAAATAATCGCACTTTGATGTGTTTACATGGTCCAAAAGCTTTAAATTAGAACCACTTTTAGAACAGCTGCTCTTAAGTGGAAGCTTTGGGACATTTTCATTATCATTTTTGGAAGTTGGAACGTCTTTCATACCTAAAATGTTTTCACAGGTTCTTCACGGAGAGCAGTCAATGTGACCTGAAATCACAGATCCTTAAACATGATGCCAGATTTTCTTTTTGTATATTTTGAACATTTTATAAGAAAAAAAAAACAGAACCACAATCATCCTCTCCTGCAGTGACTCCATGACTTTCACCAATGCTTCTTATGTTAGTCATAGTTTGCATCTTTGTCTGTGTCAAAAAATTCCTTTTTTATCAACTTTTCTCACTGGCTGAAAAGACCTTCATGCAAATGTTGCACCAACAACCCAGAATACAGGTGCCAGTGGGTTTTCTATAAAACCTTAGAAAAAAAATGGGACAGTGAGCAAAACAGCTGAAGGCATGAGTGTGTACACAAAAAGACCTTTTAATACCAGAAGAGAAGAAAAGAATCTGCTGAACATTCAACAAAATCCCCTCAGTGCAAACAACCAACAACCGCACAACAACAAGATCCAACTCAGAGTAGAAAGAGTTACAGCAAATCCTCCATCGCCTTCATGGCCGGAACAACCTCCAGAGGCGCCTCGGGGCAAAAATGCACCGTTAAGCCTCCAGAGACCTTTGCGATACGCATCGGTGTTATTACTCACGAGCAGGCAATTCAATTGTGTTCATATGGCGCCGGGTCAGGAAACTGTTGTCTCAAAGAGCATAACTGTAAGATGATGACCAGAAACCAGTCGTTACTCTATAGTTGACCTTAGTTATACAGAGGATCAATTATTTTAAGTTATATTCTATATAAAATGAAATACAGGATGTGTGGTTTCCCAGTTATGTGATTTCGATTACTGGCCCGACACTCGGAGATATTTGAATTTGTTCATTTATGATGTAACAAATAAACCTTTTTGAACAGTCAAACAATCCAAATACGCACTAAATAAAAACACTTCCAGATGTGCTTGTAATGAACTGTTGGCGTCAGCTTTGCTGTACTTTTATGGTTTAATATGACACCAAACAAGACAGATGTTGACACGGTTAATTTTTTCACAAATTTGTAAATAATGATGTTATGTAAATCCAAACAATATGTTAATACATTTTTGGCAGCACTGCTGATCCACATCAGACTTCTCATTTATACAATGGTTTTCATGCAATCTAAAGCAGAATGTAAACTGATACAGCAATATGGTAGTTATGAATATTCATATTAAATGTGGCAACTTTCCAATGTTTAAAAGCTCTTCTGTGACCCAAGAGCTCAGACTTTAGCGTAGTCCAACAGGGTTACCGACGGTTCCCTCGTCTTCCAGGAGGAGCTGTTATCACAGATGTCTTCATACAGCCATCTGCTGCACACATGACGCGCTCATCAGGACTCAACCTGAGTAACAACGTGACGTTAAATGCAAGTTTACATCAGCGTACAGAAGAAATGATGGTTTTTTTTATTGTGATCAAATGAAATATTCAAATACACCCGGGTCATTATGTGCCATGATGAGCAGGCAAAATTGACGTTACATTATTTAAATGTCTGCTGTCAAATTTGCAGATATAATTTTTGTGTTCATTTACACCTTTTAAGGAGGTGGGGTTGTGTAGAGGCTCCGCTGAGGAGAAGCTGTCTGTTTGTTTTTCCCTGGAAGTGGGATTCTTGCAAAGCTACTCCAGCAAAATCGAGAAATAAGAACATCCATTCATTCATCCAGTTTCTTCCACTTCATCAATCCAGTTCAGAGTTAAAGGTGACAACAACTCTTTAAAGTATGATTTTGTTCAGAAGTTGGTCTCAACTGACTGTGTGCGTCTGTGTGTGTTTGACTGACAGCAGCAGAGAAACTGCCAGAGTGCTGATGTTACACCGTAACAAGAGACGTAAACACCGTTCGGATAAGGTTTTCATTTCAGGGATTTTAATCCAGTCCCGAGCATTTGTGTCATCGCTGCATTAATAATTACAGCTAAAATGAGACTTTTCCATTTCCTGCATTTTATCAGCTCTCTGTGAAAATTAACTTTTGCATGCGATGAAACTACGTGACCAAACAAATGAGTTAATGCAGCTTCTAGGAACACTCAATATTTTACCAACTATGCTTCACACAACTGCAGTGAAAAGCGGTGGGAAAAGGGTGAAATTTGGGGGTTTGAGCTTCCTGTATGGCTCCCCGTGAGTGTCCTCTTCTGCCTCCAAACTGTTTGAATTGTTCTTCACAAGGACACCGGTATCGACCGGACAAGTTTGATCACCAGCTCAGTTTGTTTTTCCTCTCTGAAAACTTCTATTCTGGGTTACATCAGGCTGCTAAAAGCCTCTCTGCTCTCCTCCTCTTTCCATCCTCATCTTTCCCCTCCTTCCTCCATCACCTCTCCTCCTTTTCCTAAATCCTGTGCTCTCCTTCCGTCTGCTCCCTTTCTTTCTCCTCTCCTCCTCCAGTGTAATCCACGGCCATGTTTAATTGATAGAGTGATGATGAAAGTTGCAGGAGGAGGGATGGTTGTTCCATGTTTTCTCCTCCTCTGGTGAAGGAGATCCAGCTCTTTAAGCAAACTGAAATCCTGCCTCCCCATCCCCTCTCTCTCACGTTCCTTTCTCTGTTATTTAAGCTCTTGTTTTTTATTTCCATGCATTCCTTTACTCCTTTTAAATCTCACCTTTTTCTCTTTCAGTTTTTGCATGAAATCATCTTTTGCAAAGATAGCATCCTTGTCTGAAACCCTAAGATATGGCTGAAAGCTGCTGTCACACTTAGATTCAGGTAAACACCTTTAAATACAGGTATGGACAAGAGCTTCGAGTCCCCGGAAACTGTAACAACCCTTTTGGGTTATAGCACCACTAGGGGGGGTTGCCCTAATAGCTTTGGGAGTCTCCTAGTGGGTGTGTGTCGTTAGCGGCAGCCATTCCATGCTGCTCATGTTCTTTTATCTCAAAAGAAACCTTACTGTTGTGACAAGCTGGCGCCGGCGATTCCAATCTCCACACATGTATGCACGGACGAGTACAGCCGTGGAGACCTGGCTTATGAGGTGTAATGTTGCTGACAGCGAATAAAAGTCTGTCATTGGATTTAACCGACTGGCTTCAGGTTGTTCGGCTAACCCCCACACCACACGCTAGCCGCTCCTTCCTCGCCAGACCGATGTTACAGAACGCCCCTTAAAACCATGAAAATATAATCTTTAATGCAAATATTTACATTACTTTCTGATAGCCTTTTGTGACATTATTACAGTTCTCATCCAAGCCAGCAGACCTCTGTTATAAAACCCATAGTTTTACCTCATGGAGTATGGTGGACAAACAAGGTTTTGTCAAAGCAGTCTGATTGCTTCAAACAGAAGGTGACAACTTAAAAAAAAAAGTCAATCCATCAGTAGTAAAAACCCAACTACAGGACTGACAGGGGAGAATTTTTATATTGCAAAGTCCCTCCTTTGTGAATCTGACTGCCTCCTTCATCCCCTCCTGCTGTCTGTTACATTCATTATTAATCATTTAGATTCAATTGCATCAATACCTTACAGCAATTGATCTCAAGTTTTTAAAACTGAGCCTTTGATAAAACAAATGTTAAATGCACCCAATTGAAAAAATGGGAAGATTGTTGTGAGAGAAAGGAAGCAAATAATAAACAGACAGACACGTGATGCCCGACGACGAGTGAGCTACAATCAAAGAAATCCCAAAAATAAGACGGAAAGTCTATTTTCAGCATCAGAGTGGTTGTGTTGTTATCTGAAGCTTAGAGTTCCAACATTCAGATCAAAGTGAATCAAACTCTACTGTACAGTGACATCAGAGACGTTCTGGACAAGTTTTACGAGCAAAACAAGCTCTGCGCACGTGGTCCGCTCGCTAACGTCATGGCGTCTTATTTATTTCATCAGGAAACGAACCCTGACAGAGACGTCAGCTTCCTCCTCTTTCAGCCCACCAGACCATGTCACAATAAAGACCTCAGAGTGATTCATCATAAACCAGATATGATAGCAGGTCCAGCATAACCCTGTCCCAAAAGCTCCACTCATCACCTAAAAACCATGTGTTGCCTCGGAACAAGTGAACGCATTGTTTTTATGAGGATTCTTGAATATGACTTGTGCTTTGTTACAACTTTGTTTAGCCCTTTAAGCAATGACCAACATCTGCTTCATATTAATAGATACAACGAGCTGCTCTAATTGCCCTCCATCAACAGTGCAACATAATGCATCTTCAATTAGAAAGAATGAAAAACCATTATCTGGTCTGACAGCTCTGCAGATGTGGCTTGGTTTGGGAAAGTTGCAACAGTTAAATGAAACCAAGAAAACAGGAAGTGAGTCCAAAAGCCGCAGCGATCCACTCTGCTGTGATTCTGCAGCCACACTAATGTAGAAAATGTCCATGTGACTCAGAGATTGATGAGGATGGAAGTTACTGTGCTGAGGCACAAGTGAAAAAGTTGTGCATGGCTTAATGCATCTCATCTTATGTTTGGAGTATATTTGAACAAAATTAGATGTGTGTTCAATTTTGAAAAGTTACCAGCTGGGCGTGAATGTTGTGGGGAAGAGGGAAAAGCAAGTGGACAGCTGATAAGAGAAACTTTATATTTTAAAGAGAGGGGTACATTATAAGTTGCCTGTAACCTTAATTTTGCTAGTCTAGCAAGTGTTTTTCCAATCTTTAAATGTGGGGGTCAAGGGGAAACGAGGATAGGCCAGAATGTACAGGAGGGACGTTCCAAGAGCAGGTTTAAATACCAAAAAGCAAGCCTTTTTTACTGTTATGAAATCCCTAAGAAAGGCAAAGTCTGAATAGAAAGCAACAACAAAAAATACAGGTAAACACAGGTAAGAAAGAGACACAGGTGGAGCCAAACCCAAGTGAAACTAATCAGGGTGAAGCAGACACAAAGCGAGATCAAATATGATGCAAAAGAAAACGAAGTAGTAAAACAGTAAGTACTCAAAAGACAATGAACATTGAGACATGGGGACTAAAACTAAACAGAGGGAAGCATGGAAGGCACAGAGATCTGTCCAACAGCCAAGAATCACAGCTGTCACAAATGATGAGCTCAAACAGAGAATAGACTGTCAGAGAAAATATTCTGACTGTTGGATACATGCAGGGCTTACAACATTTTAGATAAGACTTCAATAATGTTATTTAAGGTTTTAAAGTTTCATATTCAAAGTTATTCAGTAATGACTCTTTTCTACCTGCAGGGAAAGTGATGATCAGGAGCGATCTTCTTAGTTTTTCCCCACAGGCAGACGTTTTCTGACCTTCCACATGGTTGATGTCTGTGATATGTTGAGCATGTTTTTACAAGGTAACTACGATTAAATGATGGATCAGAAAAGGCCAATACCTTTAGAGCAGGCCATTTCATTCAGGTGTGTACATAATGTAGACTCGCACACAAAGGAGGAAGCCCTGACTGGTTGTTGCTTGGTGTTTGAGAGGTATCCTCGTTAGGCCTCTGTTTTAGCACTGGACTTAGACTTCTTGACCTATTTACTGCTGACAAAAACAGTAATAGTTGTTTGACCTGCTTCCAAACATGCCTGCCAAATGCAACTCAAATGAATGCACCATCATCATGTTTGCTGACGACACTGCTCTGATTGTTGGTGTCAGCACGGCTGACGAGTCAGCACACAGACAGGAGGTAAGAGCTGTGCGAATGAAACAACTAGATGTGAATAAAACATTAGACATTATAATGGACCCTAGGAAGTCCTGACAATAACGTCACTGCGCGTCAGCATCCCTGCTGCCAAAAAGTTCAGGAACATCCCTAATTCTTGGCATCGACGAGGCCTTATCTGGGTATCAAACACTCCCTGGCATAATAAAAAGAAAAAATAGCACCTATGGAGTTCTGTTATGACCCAGATTTGCCTCAGTGTGCTGGCAAGATAATGGTATGATCCTCTATTGATTAGTCTTTAATCCACTGGGAGATTTTAGAGCTGAAATATAAATATAACCTGAGAATCGATGTGGCAGTGAGCAGTGAGCTGTAGAGCGCTATTATTAGACTCTAGACACTGAAAATAAAACCAACTAAAACTCTCCCAAAATAACAGACATGCTGACAGTTTCTGTGTCCTCACTTTTGGACGAATGGTACATAAAATATCAAATAAACCATGAAAAGCAACCATTACTCATCAGGTGAGCAACCAGGAACCGCTTCATGTTCTGGTATAAGTTATTCAGCTTCAGGTGCTGTGTTGAAGTTTAAATGTATAACTCTTTTAAAATATTGACAAGCTGTTTTACTTTTTGTTCTCAGCTGCAGGTTTATAATAAAATAATAATATAATAATATAATAAATAATCATGCAAGGCTGAGCTGAAAGAGAAGACATAAAGTAAACTGGTGGTAATAAAACAGCCCCCCAATAAAAAAACGATGTACATCACATGAAAACACAACAATAAACTTAATAAACAATAAATTAAATTAAAGCCTTTTTAGCCATCCACAAAGCAAAATCCACACAATAAAAATCTTCATCACAAAATGGAAAATATCTTTTAATTTAAAACAATGTTTAAATTAAAAAGGAAAACAAGTTTGTGAATTTTATTTAAGATGTTCAGTCATGTTGGGTTTAAGGCCCCAAATGCAGACATTAGAGTCGGATAGGTTACACAAACCAATGAACTATTTAAAAGAACAAACAATGAAACAAACAAAAACAGAAATTATATCAGAACAGGTCCAAAAGTTAGGAATACAGGGCGATCAAGAAATTAATAAAAAGACTGAAGAAAATACAAGATAAGCGAGAGACAAGAGGGTGATGGTCAAAAGAAACAGATGGGACCAATTCACAGGTGGAAACAATGAAGGCAACTGGAAAAGCAGGGTCAAAGAACAAAGGCAGGAAGTACGTATTTCAACACATGAGCCTTCAAAGTAAAACCTAAAGACAATTAGCCAACAAAGGCAAACATGAATAAGGACGTGAACCTACAAAAAGACATAAACGAAGTAATGAATATATATTTTCCTGAGTTTGTTTTGTCTTTTCTTTTAATAAACAACTATTCTTGTACAATGAAAATCATACAAACTCAGGCATGCACATGTATTCTCACGTTTATTTACCAAAACTCTGCTTTATCATGTATGATTGCTGATGATCTATGTGCATGGATCTGTGAAGTGACTAAATCCACAGTGCTGATGGACACACCTCTGTGGGTTGTCCTCTAAAGGCAGTTTATGCTAGTGCTGGCAAATTAACCAGCGATGCTCTATTGCTTTGCTGTTTTTAAAGGCGCATGCAGCACTTCTAAACTTCTAATTTCACATATTTGTAGTTTTCAAGTTTTAAAAAATAATTCTGCGAGCTGCTTTTGTATGACATAACTTATTTTTGCTAATGAGGAGGTTTCTCATATAAACAGAGTGACCACGCCAGCTTCCACACAGCAAAGGGCACTTCAAATAAACCAATTATTTAAGATTAAAACAAATATACCGTTCTCTGTGGGCATTTCTTTTGACCTCAGGGAGCTTTACTTCAGTTCAGAGGAGAACAAAATCATTTGCTTTCTTTCTACATCTCCCTCTCTCTCTTTGTTTCTACGCCTCGTTCTTCCTATTTTCTGCCCTCTCATTTTCTCCTGTATTTACATCTCCCACGCTCTCTCCCTTCTCCCACCTACCCTCCTCCTCCTCCCCCTGCATACTCCTCTCCTTGTTATGAACTCATCGGTGTTTGTTGCTGAGAAGAAGCTCACGTTGTTTCAGAGCGTCTCTAATGTGCTTTATTTGTTCATTTTGCATAATCTACATTTCCATGTTTATTTTTACCTCTCTCTCTGTCTCTCCCTCTCTCTCGCTCACACACACACACAGACACGTGATTTGAATATCACATGATGTTTTAAATGTTTTAGATAAGCTGTACACGAAGAGAGAGGAAGAGGGAAGTGCAAAGCTAAGGAAAGAGAAAGAATGAAAGAAGGAATGATGACACATTGATAAATAAACTGCTGTGTGCATGAGCATTGTGTTTGCTTTGACAAAGACGATGTTGCTCTCTGACTGGCTGCCAGATATCTGTTGAAGCGTTCACCGGTTCCACTGAAGAGTTGACTCTGTATGTAAACAGAAACATTTTACACTCATCTTACATCTTGTCATCGGTCAGAAACTTGGTCAAACCTCCTCAAGCCTGTTTCAAACCTGCAGGATGCTCCCTTCCAGATATTCCAGCCATCTTTAATGTAACTGTAAGAGGCCTTCAACACATTTTAATTATATATGACGACTTCTGGAACTGATCAAGGCCCTGGAAGATCTTCATGAAAGCTCAGACCACCTGGAACTCTGTTGGGAGAGCCTTCAATTGAACTACTTCCGGAACAACTTCAAGAATGTTCAAGTTCAAGTCTGCCTGAAGCCTGTCACGTGCACTGGAAATCTTAAGTGCTCACGCTGAAGACAACTCACCTTGGTGGTGCTCCTAAGAGTTGTTGACCCACCTTGCCCTCCTGTGAGCTGTTAAGGTCACATGGAACAAGGTGTAAGTGGGAGTAGACCCTTCACAGACTGTTCCATTGGCCGTCTTTTAAATAATTTAAATCATCCCAACATCTTAAAGCGATTTTTAAAAGTCCACTAAAAAAAACAGGAAAAAGAATCTCTTGACCCTTTATGACACCACCTCCTCTGCAACTTCTTCAAGACTTTCTCTAACCTCCATAATTCCTTGTGTAACAGGGATTATTGTAACTTCGTAAAGAGCATGGAACTCCAGCAGCTATAACACCACAGACTTGGAACCCCCACAAAACAAACCTTCCCTGAGAATATCGAGAACTTTAGCAAGGACATTTGAAAAATGTGAAAGTGGCCTAGAAGAATATTAATCACTTAAAAATCCAAAATCCTTTTAAGGAATCAATGACTGTAAGGATTACAGGAATATCAAGGCGTTAAGGTCTAGTGGATCCACACTAAGGATTTCTGGATTATCACCAGGAAAGTCTAGAACAAAACTAAAATATCTCATAAGAGGTTCCAGAAGCCTCAAACCCCTAAATTACATACAGGGGTTCCTCAAGACCCCCGTAAACAACCCTGGAACATCTTTAAAGTTGTGCATCAAGATCCATATAGCATCAAAGAAGTCTTTTAATTTATCAAGGACACCAAGAACCTTCTAAAATTGTTCTTGAACAACTTGAAGGATAGAATTCCTCATCATTCACCAATATATATTCAGCATTCTTTGGATTCACCTGAAAAAGCCCAACTAGATTTCTAGCACTGAACAAGAGTTTATAAAGTCAGCAGTGCAGAACACAGAATCAATATGATACTCCAGGTGATAAATGATTAAAGCAGGAAAAGATTATATTATTCCTGAACTGTGTCACGGCTTTACTTTGTCAAAGTCATTAGTCACTTTCTAATATCAGTGGCCATCCATAGTTCATATCACACTAAACGGCTTAAATATCATCCTTGTCGTCTCTTCCTGTGCTCTTCTTTATTTCTCTTCCAACACTTCCCACTGTAGCTTCAGTGTCTGTAAATCAGCTTAATGTGAAATCTGTGCTGAGGGAAACAAGCTTTGACCCTCAGACGACCGGCATAGCTGCGAGCTTTATTGGAGGCTGTGGGGGAGACGCAAGGATGATGGGAGGGCGGCAGAGGTCGACAGGTATATTCAGAGCTCAGATTTAATTTCCTCTGTTCTTCTGAACTGATTTTAAAGTTTTTACGGAGGACATATGAATATCAGGTTTTTGTTTTTTTAAAGCAGTCTAAGTTTGGATAAGGTTGGTTGTTAGCAATGCTAAACCCTCTGAACAGGCACACGTTACCCTCTATAATAATGGACCAGCAGCAGCTGGGTGAAAAAAACAAAAAACAAAATACAGGATTTCACCTTGGAACTGGAGACTTTCCTGTTTTAAGTCAGTCCCTACTATAGCTCTGTGTATTTATAACCCTGTAAAATAGAAGCACTCACACACTCAGAGAACACTGCATTTACTCACATTCATTTCTCAGAGACATCCTAACATAATAAGGAAATTAAGTCTTGACTTCACGCTTTAATCAGGGGCCTAACAGCTAAAGTGGTCAAAGCACAAGAAGCAGTATTATTATATTGTAGCATTTCCAACATTTTTAGGCTCTAGAATACATGTTTTTGGAAGTTTATTGTAGGGATGGGCCATACAATATACCAAACAATGACCTTGCCCAAAGTCTAACCAAGTACTTAAAAATGCAATTGAAAATGAAACTTTAAAGTAAGTGTAAATATATTGTTAAAACATGTGATGCTAACACACTGTGACTGAAAATAGAGCAGAAAATACTGGCAGCACCCAGTGGTTTCCCTCAACCTCATAGTGGATAAACCTATGATATCAATTCTCGAGTTATCGCATTCCCAAACTTGGGTGTCCACACCACCCACCCGGCAGGGTCACCCTTTCATTTATGGCTCAGGGGTAAAGAAACTTGGCAGAATAATGGTACAACATGAGATGCAAATATTGATGCTATGAGTCGTGTAATTTAGGCAGAATTTGTGCTCTTTTTTTATCTGGAAAGAGAAAGAAACCTTAGAGTTAATTATCATCTACATTGGACAACAGAAACAAAAGTTTAAAAGACCCAAAAATTAGACCCCAACTTGAGTTGATAAAGACTCTATTTTGTCCCCAGAGGGAAGTTAAGTCCCCGCCCACAGTGCAGCTGTGTAAAGGTATTCAGGTCCCCAAGGAACATGAGTTCAGAACAGTTCAGACGACGCTGACTTAAAGTGCATTCATTACCTGGAGACTTACCCTGACCTTAAACCAAGTCTTCACACTAGTTTTACAAATTATAGTCCATTATGCTGATGGGTCCTCACAGTGTCTCAATATAAATAGATCTATGTCCCCATAACATTAGTAAAAAGAGCACGTGTGTGTGTGCGTGTGCAGTTGGGTGCATGCACATGTCTGACAAACCATCTGTCTCAATTTCTGTCACATAAAATCATACTTTAATCAGATTATGAAATCTTCTGACCACAAAAACCACCTGAAAGATCATAGGCTAGTGTACGTAACCATGGTAACAGCCCCAATCCCATTTAGGCTTGGAAGCATGGAAGTAAGTGTGTGTGTGTGTGTGTGTGTGTGTTCGTGCATGTCAGGGGATTTGTGATGAAATGAGGATTTCCTAATCACAAAGCAACAAGATAAATTACTTTCTTGCTATGTTGAAGGACACTGTGAACAGTGTTTGGGTGCGTGTGCACGTCTCTGGGGTAAAAGTAAAGAATCAAATCCTTAATTACATTTTGCAATAAATTCCTGGTAGTGCTTGTTGAAGGGAAGAGACCGAGTGTGTGCACATGCTTATGTATCTCTGTGAGGACCAATGAAGGTTATTGAACTTGTAAGGACATTTCAGTCGACAGAGGGTTGAATGATTGTTCAGGTTTTATTTTAGTCTGAGGTCTAGGCTAGAAGCTATATTTCATCATATTATATTGTACAACTGATTAACATAAAATGTAATTCTGGTAAATTAAATATTTCTATTATGATAGATGATATCCATCTATTTTTTCTACTTCATTGGTTTGAGAGAATTTTGCTTTTAAGTGATATAATAGTTTAAAACTACACTATCTATATGTACGTGCAGCAGATTGTGGTTATGGTGAGTGTTTTCTGTGAATGTGAAGAAGGTGGAGGAAAATGTGTTCAGTGTTGGTACATGAATAAATATTAACATCATTACACACACTGCAGCTACAAAGGT
Source organism: Simochromis diagramma (assembly GCF_900408965.1). Classification (NCBI taxonomy): domain Eukaryota; kingdom Metazoa; phylum Chordata; class Actinopteri; order Cichliformes; family Cichlidae; genus Simochromis; species Simochromis diagramma. Next base: position 1,834,852 of record NW_024386785.1, on the reverse strand, counting down.
CACTGATTTCACAATAAAAGATGATCCTGCCTGAAAATGTCTAACAGAATCAGGTGTTTAAAAAATTAATATCGTAAGAAAACAGTTTGTACAGATAAGGAACCATTTTAAACATCATCTAACTGCATGCACTGCATTTAGGTACTATGCTAATATTTGGGATATTACTCTATAGAGACTGTTGCAGAACTAACCCAGCGTTTAGTCCAGAACTGGTCTAAAACCAGCCTAAACTGCTTTAAAGTATCTACACTACTTCAAAATCAAGTTAGAAACCACTTCTGAAACTAGTCTAAACCAGTCTAATAATATTCAAAATTCATTCTATAACCAGATTGAAACCAGTCTAAAGTCTAAAGCCAACTTGAAAATCAGGCAAAACAAGTAAAAAAAAAAAACCTCCATCCAGAGCAAAAACAGTTCAAAGTCTGAAACCAGTCTAAAACAAGCATCTCGCACTCAAAACCATGGAGTCATCTGGGATTACTTAATGAGAAAGAGACAGCCTAAACCCACTGAAGAAATGTACGTTGCTGACTGACCTACCTGCCAACTAGCTTAAAAAATGGTGTGCAGGTGTACTAAAGAGAACTGGTTCAGTTCTAAAGGAAACTGGTCACACCAAACTCTGATCTCGTTTATTTTTCACTTTGTAAAAAGCAAACTGAGAAATGACTGAAATGTTTTTGCACTGGGGCTGTTTCATTTGCACATCACAGCTAACAAAGTCTCTGAATATTAGGCTGGAGATCCCTGCTGAAGTCATTCATGAGCACTTATTGCTGTGTGCACCTCCACATTACAAAAATGTCTCTATTAGCATACTCTGATTTGTACCACCTGATAATTACCATGTTATGTAATGACCTGTGGTAAATGTCATGCTGCTGCTCCGACACTGTCTGAATGGAGCGCCTTATACAAGTGTGACCTGTTACATAACACGCACAGAGGGGAGCTATGCGGACTCACTTTCTCATTGCACTGTGGGAGAATAAAAGTTGATTTAAGGTGTAATAAATCAGTTGTATATAACTAATCAAGCTTACTATTATCATGACATCATAAAAATGAAAAACTGTTCACAGGAGAGATAAAAGAAAACATTATGACAGTCAAATCAGTTAATTTATTTAAATATTTAACAGCAAACTAGGAAACTGCACCATAAAAGTCACTGAGGAAAGCTGTATTAAAATGGCACTGAGGAAATTTATATGGTTAAAAACAATAAAAATGTAACTTTTGGAAAAGTGAACACAAAAACTGGACTAAAGTGTCGTTCATGAAAATGTAACTAGAGTAGGGAAACTGGATTGATGTGCTAATATATAGAAGACTTAGTAATAACTATTTTTGTCATGGAATTAATGCATTAACAAGAAAGCTGCTCTTTTTAAATGCAATTTACAATTTAAAATTTAGAAAACGTCCAAAATGAAAATACTTTGAGAGGTTTACGACTCATTAAAAGGAAAACCGTCAATCTAATCCGTATGAATTTGAAACCAAAGAAAAATGAACAACCTCCGAGTAATTGTTATTTAATGTATCCAGCACTCATCTGGACTTCTAGATCTGCTGCCCTTCACTTAAACTTCCTGCATAGATCTAGAACAGCATAGATCAGAGACTCATTACAGTTGCTGCCAGGAGTCGATTGATCGCAGGTTATTGATCGGTGTCACACTGTGGCCCTCAAAGCTCTCTGCCAAGAAGACAGCAGTTGATTTCTCCTCTGTTATGGATCTCTGGTGGAGTTCTTACTCCATCACAGCCCAGTAAGATAGGATAGATGTAAGGTCACATAGATCAGCAAATCCCCTATCAAGGTGATCACGTGATTCCCTCTTCTATTTTTCTCTGTGTCTCTTTCACACAGGACAAAGCTAAATTAATCTACAGTAAGATTAAAAAAAGGAGGCAAATTTCATTGAACTGTGTTATTTGTTCAGGCGGTTTTCTTTCTACCTTTGCGGAGACCAACATTGGTGCAATACTGTCATGAACTCTTACCTAATAAAACCAATGTTTTATTCTTACATAATATATAAAGTCAAATCTTCAACCATCTCTTTAAAGGCAGGTTAAAGGAACATTGTGTGGTTCTCTGTACATGCTTCTCATCCAAAACTGTAAATGTCACAGTCATTGGTTAAATTAAGACTTTTGAATCCTTTCCAGCGTCTTAAAATCTTGCCAAAGGTTCAGATTCTAAAATCTCGCCTGAAGCATTACAGTATTCAAGAATCGCGCCTTATAACTTTTCAGAATCTTGTCTTGGATAACATTCAAGAATCCAGTCTATTTCTAAAATCCTACTGAAAATTTCCAACAGTTAAAATATGAGAATTGCACATCTGAGCAACTTTGGATCTCCAGGAATTGCAAAGTACTGGAGGTGAGAAATCAACCACATGTGCCAACAATATTTTCTGAACTAGTGAAATCGTTGGTTATTTCCGTCCATTTGTGGCTGCTTATTTTCACTTGGGTGTCACTTTAGCGACTTTAAATATTTAAAGGCACTCAAACACACGGTGCCATAAGTCTCAGAACAATCAGCCCATGCCCGTGGCCATTTTATATGGCAGCCTGTTAGCAGAAGGATTTTTTGGAGTCTGATTATAATTTTTTCATTTTCTTCTACTTGGAGCTGTGTTTGTCTGAATCCTCTGCCTCCCCACCTCTTCCTCTCTATTAAAACATTAACAGTGTATGCCATGTGTGGAGATGGCCTATAATTCTGTTTTATAAGGCCAGTGCTGCTCTTGCTCTCAAGCTCATATACATCCTGTTCCTCAGAGGAAATGGCTGCTTCCTATCTCGTTCCTATAAATAATACCGATGGTAAAGTGCTCTGCAGCAGTACAAACTCTGTACAGCAGAAATATACAGAGGGGGTAATAAAGTTGCTCTTATTCGCTTGTGTTTGTCTAATGTGTTTCAGGTTGGATTAACCTCCCGAGGGCCATAAATGTGTGGTTGACCCGTACTAACAACCAGTGTGTTTTCCCAGAAACTAACCAGGGCTCAACTGGTGAAAAATGAACTCGATTAAAATTCAGATGATTTTGCACAAACTCACCGAGCACATAGCTGACTATCTTTTAGCAATATTTCTTTGTGCTTGAATAATATTTCTTTCATATGCAAAACTATGAAATTTATGATTAACTTAGAAAGATAGAAATGTTTAGAAAGAAAACGAAAACGAAGAAAAACTGTGGATGAGCTACTCCAACATCATCTACATATTAACTGATCCAACACTGAGTTGGGACTTTGAACCTCCTTTTAGTTTGTCTTTTAAAAAGTTTTTTGCTTCTGAAAAAAATCTCTTTAATATTTGAAACTGCACTGGAGAGTCCTCGATACAAATGCGTCTCGTTTGTATTCTAGTCTAGTTTCCGTGTCATGGCCACTCTTTAATTTCCAGCTGAGCAGTAGAAGAAAATCTTAATGAGATAATTTCAGCTCATCAACAGGTGAATAGAGTGTTTCCCCAGTGAGGTAAACTATTAATTGTTCCATTTAAATGCTTTTTATCAGACCACCTGAAGGAAAGCGTGGATTATCTGAAGTCCAGACACAAACAGTGTGCACATTTTCCTGGCAACAGCTCTCTGAATGAGCTCCAGCAGATTATGTTTCCCCTCACATATATTGCTTCTGGACGGGCTGCAATGGGTTTATGATTTCACTTCCAGTTTATTTGTGCAGTGATAAAACACAGGAGCAAAGCAATAAAAGCAGCGCGATGAAAAACAGTGATAACAAACTGAACAAAGAGAAACAAATGAGCAGATTGGACCACAGACAAGAAACAAGCTGGAGAGAGAAAGGAGGAAGAGAAGCAATGAGAGATAAAAAGAAGAGTGATATGCCGGGGGATGTAAAGAAAAGAAGAAGATGAAAGAGCGGAGGACTGTACGTAGAGAAGAAGGTTTAAAATCCCAGCTGCATTTGAAAGTCTCTGAAAGTCTATCATCGTACAAAAAGCCTTCATTTAAAAATCAGACAACAGCAAAAATATGAGAAATAACATTCATGTCCCTGGTGATCATTTTCCCATCATTCATTTAGTTAGATTTACTTCAAGCATCTATACTGAACGGGTGAAATGTACGTTTCCTGCTTATATGACTGTTTAAACTGCTTCCTACTTAAAAGCATATGAAACATGAAGACACGCAGCACCAGACTGAGAGACGGCTTCTTCCTCAGAGCTGTGAAATCCATTTCAATGCTGTGACTTTTTGCACCTGCGTGAATGGATAGGGTGGATTCCATTTTTTCATAGTGCTGCTTTTTATAGTGTCTTTCTTCTGTGGGTGTACATAGATATAAAAAGTGTAGTTCTGTGTGTATACAGGGAGTGCAGAATTATTAAGCAAGTTGTATTTTTGAGGAATAATGTTATTATTGAACAACAACTATGTTCTCAATGAACCCAAAAAACTCATTAATATCAAAGCTGAATGTTTGTGGAAGTAGTTTTTAGTTTGTTTTTAGTTTTAGCTATTTTAGGGGGATATCTGTGTGTGCAGGTGACTATTACTGTGCATAATTATTAGGCAACCTAACAAAAAACAAATATATACCCATTTCAATTATTTATTTTTACCAGTGAAACCAATATAACATCTCCACATTCACAAATATACATTTCTGACATTCAAAAACAAAACAAAAACAAATCAGCGACCAATATAGCCACCTTTCTTTGCAAGGACACTCAAAAGCCTGCCATCCATGGATTCTGTCAGTGTTTTGATCTGTTCACCATCAACATTGCGTGCAGCAGCAACCACAGCCTCCCAGACACTGTTCAGAGAGGTGTACTGTTTTCCCTCCTTGTAAATCTCACATTTGATGATGGACCACAGGTTCTCAATGGGGTTCAGATCAGGTGAACAAGGAGGCCATGTCATTAGTTTTTCTTCTTTTATACCCTTTCTTGCCAGCCACGCTGTGGAGTACTTGGACGCGTGTGATGGAGTATTGTCCTGCATGAAAATCATGTTTTTCTTGAAGGATGCAGACTTCTTCCTGTACCACTGCTTGAAGAAGGTGTCTTCCAGAAACTGGCAGTAGGACTGGGAGTTGAGCTTGACTCCATCCTCAACCCGAAAAGGCCCCACAAGCTCCTCTTTGATGATACCAGCCCAAACCAGTACTCCACCTCCACCTTGCTGGCGTCTGAGTGGGACTGGAGCTCTCTGCCCTTTACCAATCCAGCCACGGGCCCATCCATCTGGCCCATCAAGACTCACTCTCATTTCATCAGTCCATAAAACCTTAGAAAAACCAGTCTTGAGATATTTCTTGGCCCAGTCTTGACGTTTCAGCTTGTGTGTCTTGTTCAGTGGTGGATCGTCTTTCAGCCTTTCTTACCTTGGCCATGTCTCTGAGTATTGCACACCTTGTGCTTTTGGGCACTCCAGTGATGTTGCAGCTCTGAAATATGGCCAAACTGGTGGCAAGTGGCATCTTGGCAGCTGCACGCTTGACTTTTCTCAGTTCATGGGCAGTTATTTTGCGCCTTGGTTTTTCCACACGCTTCTTGCGACCCTGTTGACTATTTTGAATGAAACGCTTGATTGTTCGATGATCACGCTTCAGAAGCTTTGCAATTTTGAGACTGCTGCATCCCTCTGCAAGATATCTCACAATTTTTGACTTTTCTGAGCCTGTCAAGTCCTTCTTTTGACCCATTTTGCCAAAGGAAAGGACGTTGCCTAATAATTATGCACACCTGATATAGGGTGTTGATGTCATTAGACCACACCCCTTCTCATTACAGAGATGCACATCACCTAATATGCTTAATTGGTAGTAGGCTTTCGAGCCAATACGGCTTGGAGTAAGACAACATGCATGAAGAGGATGATGTGGACAAAATACTCATTTGCCTAATAATTCTGCACTCCCTGTATATGCATGTATAGTATATACATCAGTATGTAAAAAGGGTGAGCTAAGTGCTTCTTCTCTGTGCCGAGAGCTACCAAACGAAATTTCATTGTTTGAAACACATAAGAAAGGATTCTTATTCTTATTCTTTCGAGCAACTCAAGAAACACTGTACGCTAGGGATGCCATGATTAGTCAACTAGTCACGATTACGTCGACTATCAAAATTGTCGACGACTGATTTAATAGTCGACGCGTCGTTTGAAGCTTTGTAAGATCATAAAAGACGCAGGAATAAGTAGTAGGATTTAAGAGTGTAATAACGGACTGAAACAGAAGATGGCAGCACTGCATGTACAAGGATGCCAGCTGCCGTTAAACCCCGAAGAAGAAGAAGCTGTGTCCCAGAATTCATAGCGCAGCCCAGCTCAGTTTCCAACAATGGCGGCAGCTAGTTAGTTTTAATATTACTCTTATTATTCTTTCTGGGTCACAAAAGAAGCATTTAACATATGTTCAGGCGAGAATGTAGCTGTGTAAACCTCAAATATCAGCTCAGTTTATCAAGACACCACATATTTTTAAAAGCGCTCCGACGTTTTCGGAGACGTCTGTTACCCACTAGCTCGATAGCGAGCCGGGGGCAGGGCTCACTAGAGCCGTGAGAACACCAGACTCCCGGCAAATCATTTTCAAACCCACCGCCGTCTTTCGCTACTCAGGTTAAACATGATATATAAGTCACTTAGATAACTTAAACATGTTATTGTTTGGCTTTTTTTAGTATTTTATTTGTTCCTGAGTAAATCGGTTATAGTTATAGTTTTTACACAGCTGAGTAAACGTCAAGTAGACAGCTGATTATCAGAAGTGTGAGATGCTTGAGAATATACTCCGGTGTCCCGTTATATTTTAGATAGCAAGGAGTTTATTAAACTTCACCGAAACAATCTGCAAATATCATTAAAATTTAATAAACTATCATCTTGTCTTTATTTTTAGTAGGGATGGGTACCGGTATCCGGTGCCATGATGGCACCGGTTCTGACATAAACTGTAGTAACCAGACCGAAAAGCAGCGCACATTTCGGTGCTTTATTTCGGTGCTTTTTTTTCCTGAGCTGTGATACACTTTAGATTCTAGCCAATCATTTTACGTTTCCGAGGATAGTAGGCGGGCCCAGGTACGTACGTTCTTTTAGAGCAGAGCTACAGATTAAAAATGCCCAAGACGAAGTGGTCAAAAGTCTGGCTGTACTTCACAGCAAAAGATGCAAACTCAGCAGCCTGCAACAAGTGCTTTAAGGTGATACTGTGATACTGTGCAAAGGAGGTAACGCCTCAAATCTGATGAAACACCTGGCAACGCATAGCGTTTTTTTTAAAAGCCGAAAAATGCGCCGTATTTGATAGCTTGCTGCGAGACCTCACACCGAGCACATCTACTGCGGGTGTGGTGCCTGTTATCGGACCCGGAGTTAGCAACATCCCCCAAAAACCCGAAGAGGAGAGTCCTGGCCCCTAGCCCTGCCAGTGTAGCAGAAATTATGAGGATGATGATGCAGCAGCAGCCGTTCTTCTCTGGGTGAGTAGCTTAATGTTGTTCGTGTGTAATTTACGTTGAGTAGGCTAACCGCGTTATTACATTAATGCATGTAAGGTGAACTAGCAAACACCATCATAGCTACATGCGGCTGTCTTCTTGTTTGATGGCAGATACTCCCTTCACCCTGGCCAAAAAGGCTAAAATGACCAAAGAAAAAGTGGAAAACAGTTAAACATGAGAAGTTTTTGGACAAAGTTTGTGTTTTTTCCATTGTTTAAGCACTGCTTCCAGCCAAGAGTGATGCCATATATGCCCCATAGCTGCAGAAAAGGCTAACATTGTTATCTTTTTACAAAAAAAACAGCTGAACATGAGAGGTTTTTGGACCAATTTTGTGTTCTCCATTCTTTAAGCACCGGTTTGAGCACCATTTAAGCACCAGCACCATTTCAAAAGTACCGGTTTGGCACCGGTATCGGATAAAACCTAAACAATACCCATCCCTAATTTTTAGTTAGCACATACCTTAAACACTTAAAGCTGTAAGCTAATGATAGTTATATAAGAGCAGATGCTGCTGGTGCAATAAGCTGTACGTTTTAAGTCCAATGGATGATGATCTGATTAGTCGACTAATCGCAAAAATAATCGGTGACTAGTCAACTATCAAAATAATTGTTTGTGGCAGCCCTAGTTGTCACATGTCTCTATTCCTCTAGTACCTACTCGACTTGATTCAACTTGATTTCAGTTGTTTTCCATTACAACTGAGTACCAGTTCAATGTTCTTGGGGTCATTATACCAACGTGGTCTTAAGTCCCATAATCTCATTTGTATGCAGCACAAACAACACAACAATGGAGAACCCTGGAAAACCCTAAAAACGAGTGTAAAAGGCCAATAGCAGTGAGTTGTGAGTCACACAGCAGGCCAGCCCTAATATCTCGCTTTATCCTTCTTTTTGATTCCAGTGAGTACCATAATATTTCAGATTAAAATCATGCTATAGTCAGTAGATTTAAAGCTACTGAATGAGTCCATAGACTCATTAGAAAAGCATTTACTGAGGCAGGATTTCTCTAATTGGAGTTCTTCTTGCAACCACAGCAGTCGCCCCCTGCTGGTCTTTGGAAAGAATGCAGCTTTAAGGCGCTTCTGCATTGGCTTCAGTGCTCGAACACAAACTAGCAGATAATGAGTCAACATATTTACCACTCTGATGAAAACGTGTCCATACTGTTCAGCATTACTGGGGCCTTCATAAAAGCACAGATGCCAACTCTGGGTCACTCTGCTCCAAAGCTCCGGGGAAATGAAATGATGTCCATCATTTCCAATATCAAATTTCATTTTTATTTTGACAGCTTTATTAATTTTTTTCTACTTAATTTATGAACATCAAACATCAGAGGAGATTATTAAAGAAGAGATTTGAAGAGGCTGGTGACTGCTGACCTGATTTCCACAGGTCAATATTTGGGCCCTTGAGGCAATTCATCCATCACAGTGCAGTTTTATTTATTCTGTTAGCACACATGTTTTCTGGTGTGAAGCCAAAGGCAAGGAAAACAGCAACGAAGCAAAGGAAAGAAAGGGATACTCGCTACAAGGGTGTAGAAAGACAGACGGAGGAGAAGAAATGAAGGAAAGAGGGAGGAGGTAAAAGCCCTGGTTATGTTTTGCTGCCTGCAGAATCCATTTAGAGGTCAGCCTCTCCCTGCTGATAAGTAATGGACCTGGAGACAGAGGAGAGGAGAGGAGAGGAGACCTTTGACACACCTTTATTATATCAATGCTTCAACTTACAACCATAACTGAAAATGAATGCCAAATCAACATATGAACAACCCTCCCCTCCCACCATCAACCCCACCCAAATACAATAAACACAAAAACAGAAAAACAAAACCAGAAGACACTCCATTCAGCTTTCTTCAAAAATTCAAAACTAAATTATCATCAGTGATAATACACAAAACTCCATTAATGCCCCAAATAGAGACAAAATCTTCAATGTTGGACACCATCTTGTAATAAACAAACTTTCAAACGTGCACCTACTAACCATTTAAACATAATTCCTAAATTAACAGATCCGGTTCCCTTCATTTTGTTCCTCCTTGTGAGCCATATACTCATCTTAGCCTGACCTATTAAAAAATTAATCAAGCAAACCTTCCTACGCTGCGCTGCAGAGTACCTCGGACCCAGGATAAAGAGACCCTCCTCCAAAACACTCCCAAGGCCAGCAAGCAATGAAAAAAGGCCAGCTAGCCTGGGACAGCCAAGCCACAGGTGCTGCAGTGTTTCCTCAGTCAGACAGAAAGGACAGTGGTTCCCTGTTTGTGGATCCATATGTGCCACGTGTCTGTTCGTAGCCACGGCCCCATGCACTATTCTCCACTGGAGAGCCGCACTGCGTTTCTCTATAGGAGCTTTGTACAGGGACCTCCAGCTGCCCCTTAGAGATGACCCCGGAGCCAACACACCTGACCACTTCGACTCCAGAACACCAGCCAACAATCCCCTGTTCAGCACCTTTACAGCCACCTCATATATAGCCTTCTTCGAAATCGTTGACAGGTCACCCAGAACAGGTGTTCGAAAGGAAAGAAGAGAGCCTCCCTCCTCATCCTGCTCCCCAACTGCAGCACAAACAGACAACGAGGGAAAGTCAGCTGAACTTGGTTGACCACCTGCAGAGCGAGTCCCCAGCCCAGCCCTTACGAGTCCAGGAAGACCACCCATGACTTCTTCCACTAACTTCTCCAGAAAGCGCAGAGATCTGATTCCAGTCTCCTGAGCCAGCTTGGCAGCTGTTTTCCACTGCCCTGCCGTCCTCAGGCCCACCAGCTTGGTAAGACCAGCATTTACGAGGAACCTCTGCACACAAGCATCCTACTTGGCACCAAGGGATTGTAAAAAAGAGGCTCCTCAACAAAATCACCATAAAATTGAGAACAGTCTCTCTGTACTTTAAAAACAGTCTTCCAAGCAGTCAAAACAGACTGGTAAAAAACAGAGGTCTGCGAAAGGTCCATGCCAGTTAAGTCTATAGGAAACAGGTGCTTGTCATATGTCAGGTCCCTTATTCTGTGAAGCAGCGTAGATGCAGTCTTGAACCAGGGTGGTTGTTGTCTTTGATAAAGATAACGCTGTGCTGTCTGAAGACGGAACGCTGTGATACGGCTGCGAAGGTCAATCAAACTCTGACCCCCTCTGACACAGGTAGGGACAGCACAGCAGACCTGATCCAATGAAACCCTCCCCAAAAGAAATTAACCAGTCTTTTTTGTATCTCCTCTATAAGAGAGGCTGGAGGTTCAACAACAGTAGCACGATGCCAGGGTACAGAAGCGGCCAGGTTGTTAACAACCAGAGTCCTTCCCCTGTAGGACAACTGTGGCAGGACCCAAGTCCATCGAGACAACCGGGCAGCAATTCCTTCAACAGCACCCTCCCAGTTCTTCCCCTGAAAGGCATCAGTTCCCAAAAACACTCCCAAACACTTCAGTCCCTCCCTGTTCCACTGTAAGTCTGCCGGTAACACTGGCTCCTCTTCATCAACCCACCCTACCAAAATGAAACCTTCACACTTTGACCAGTTAACCTTCAGGGAGGATGCTCGCTCATATAAGTCCAGTGTGTGTCTGAGTGTTTTAATATCACTTTGACTGGTTGTAAAAACCGTAACATCATCAGCATAAGCTGACAATTTTACTGTGCTTCCTGCTTCGTCAAAGGTAAAACCTGAGAGTCCCTGTCTAAGATGGTGTAAAAGGGGTTCAATGGCCAGCGTATACAACATACCAGAAAGAGGGCATCCCTGCCTGATGCCCCTCTGAGCTGGAACAGGCCGACTTAACCCTCCCCCCACCTTTAACATGACAGCAGTGTTTGAGTACAACAATTTGATCCAAGAAATGAAAATGTTCCCAAACCCAAAAGCTTCCAAAGTTTTAAACAAATAGTGGTGATCAACTCTATCAAACGCCTTTTCTTGATCCAGAGATAAAAACCCCAAATCCAAGTCCTTGAGCTTGGCCAGATCAATAATGTCTCGAATTAAAAACGAGTTGTCCATAATAGTTCTTTCAGGGACACAGTATGCTTGATCCACATCAACAATCATGTCGATACAGGTCTTCAACCTGTTAGAAAGACATTTTGCAAGAATCTTGTAGTCCGTACAAAGCAAAGAGACAGGCCTCCAATTTTTGAGCAAGCCCAGGTCCCCTTTCTTTGGCAGTAAAGTCAAAACTGCCCTCGTGCAACTCGTTGGCAAGATCCCAGTGGTCACACAGAATGTGAAAACCTCATGAATGTCCTCTCCTAGCAGCGACCAGAATTCCTGGTAAAATTCCGCAGGAAGACCATCAACTCCTGATGACCGACCACCGTTGAGTTGTTGAACCGCTGAAGACATCTCCTCAAAGGAAATAGCAGACTCCAACACAGCCGATTCAGCCGTGGCAGCCCCACCAGCATCTTCGTCACACATTCAGGGTCACACGTGTCAGCACTAAAGAGGCTGGCATAAAAGTCAGTGGCAAGCTTCCTCATTTCCACTGAGTCAGATGTCACCTTCCCATTTGGAAGCCTTAAGTGCAACGTTTGGTGTGACTCTCGAAACCTTTTCTCCAGCTTAAACAAGAACCTTGTTGCTCATCCATTTCTTTAATAGTAGAAAACCGAGTCCTAATAAGAGCACCCTTTGCCCTTTTGTGAAGAAACTTGCCCAAAGCCTTCCTCCTGCTGTCCCAGGTATTATTTGTATTATCTGTCCCACTTATAATCTCAGTCTCTAGCCTCTTGAGCCCTCGTTCTAAGTCCTCAAAGTAGTCTTTAATAGCGGTCGTTGCATGTGATGTGTACTGGTGACAAAAAAGCTTAATCTGTGTTTTCCCCATCTCCCACCATTGAGCCAAATTGCAAAAGTCAGTTTTCCTTTGTTTCCAGTGGCACCAGAAGTCAGAAAAAACTCTCTTTGTCATGAATCAGCTGCACGTTAAAGTGCCAGTGCGAACAGATGGAAGATGCATCAATAAAGAAATATCTGCAGTCACTAAATGATGATCAGAAAAACCAACAGGTGAAATCCCTGCTTTAACGAGTCTATTATTATACATCTGGTTGACATATAATCTATCAAGCCTAGCTGCCTTCACACTGCTCTCAGAAACTTTAACATATGTATACTGTCTGGTTGTGGGATGGAGCTTCCTCCACACATCAGTCAAATCCTTCTGAAGAACGATTGTAGACAAAAGTGAGCTCGAAGGTGGGTGAGGCTCTCCTGTGTTTCTGTCAACTGAATCAGAATCTGAATCAGAATCAGAATCAGAATACTTTATTAATCCCAAAGGAAATTAGGGTTACAGCAGGCAGCACGCTAATGGCGCATGCGCACTTAGGCGGGTTATGCAATTCCATTCCCCTCCCACCACTATTATTGAACCACTATTTAATTTTGATAACTCATCATTAATTTTACGAAATAATCGCACACGACCCGCAGCTGAGTTATGGGCGTACACATTCATAAAAGCAAATGATATTCCCTTGATGGTTGCTTTTACTACCTGTGCCCTTCCCTGCTCTACCTCACATACGGAGACATGTGACAGCTGAAGGTGCCTAGAAAATAAAATTGCTACACCTGCACTGAGGTTAGTGCCATAACTTAAAAATACCTGCCCACTCCAACTCATTCCCCATTCTGTCTCATTATCCATAGTGCTATGTGTTTCCTGCAAAAGGAACACATCAATGTTTTTGTTCCTGCTAAGCTCCACCAAAACTGCTCGCCTTTCTCTGACTCTACCCCCATTAATGTTAAGCGTACCCACTCTCAAGCCTGCCATATAAGACAGAGAGAAGAGGAAGAGAAAGAGGGAAAAGACAGTGAGACCCTTCCAGAAAGACACCCTTAATACTCCGAACATTTTACTGTGGTTTTAAATGAGTTTTTCCTTGTTTTTCCCTCCTCAACACAGTCAGGATCTTTTTCAGGCGGCATCTTTTCTGTTTGCTCAACTGTTCATAGCCAACAACTCTCCTTATCTTTAGAACAGAGTTTATAAATTGATCGACATCTGGAAAAAACTCTGTGACTTCCACAGACTGCCTGCTAAATGTCTTATCCAAAAAGCGATTTCTATCTTCTAAGGAATACGACTGCTGATGTTCATCTTGTGAAACAATGTCAGAGCATCGTGACAGGGAATCATCTTCAAACAAGTCTTCTTCCTCATTTTCCGTGCTCAAAGAACCTGAAACTACATTCACAATACCCACCTCCCTTGCCGTTACTTTGGTCTGTCTACTGTCCTGATTTTCCTCCACACTTTCCCTGTCCTGTATGTCATCACATCCATCCTCCACCTCATTAGTCCCGTGTACTATCCCCTGTTCTTCTAGCCCAGCCTGTGGAGCACTGGCTGCGACCTCCATTCTGTCACCCTGCGCCACTAGCGGCTCGCCGATGACAGCGCTGCTCGTAGACGGCTGCTCGTCCGCACCGCTACGAGCCAGCTGTTCTCCCGTACCAGCATCTACAGCGCGCTCCTGCTCACTCGCCCCACTAGCATGAGCCTCTTGTTCACCAACAGCTAGCAGAACCCGCTCCACGGTGTACTGCTGGGGTGCCACCACCCTTAAGCCCAAAGTTTTCCGAAAAAAAACAGTCCAAACGTCCCAAACTCACTCAGCAGCTCCACGCACTCACCAAACAGCTTCACACACCCATTCACTCACACTCCCAGCATGCAGTGCAGGAAGGAGAGGAGAGGTGCATGTGTTTTGTTAGACTTTGAAAATTGTTCTCCTCTCTCTTGCTTTGGGGATTATGATGACGTTTTATATTTAACATTTTTAACATTACTTTTGAAAACATTGTTACCAGTTGGTTTCTGGACTCCACATTTTGATGTTTGTTTTGAAGCCAGAAGTGACTATATTTAAGTGACATGGTGGAGTACTAAGTAATCAGTTAACAAGCTTGGTTAAAAGTTATAACCATAAACTAGACAACACTTCTTCAGCACCACACATTAAGCCTTGTAATTTGTCAAATAATTCCATTAAAATGTATTTGTGAACTGTATCTGTTAGCAGATGGAGGCTGGGGTGGATGGTGGCCACACAGTCCTCCACACAGAGGACCACTAAGAATAGACTGATGATGATCACTTTGCGCATCACCAGTCAACTAATGTGGACACCACATGACCTGCACATGCTCCTGTTTTCCTATAGCTGCTTGCAAACCTCATTATGTACAAGATGTCCTTTTGGGTTATAGCCAATCATAACTCAAAGTGAGAGGGGTCTGTCTCTCTTAAGATGTGTTTGTTTTACGTGTAGGGGTTAATGTTTCAGCCCACAGAACATTTTAATTTGAGTTAATTATTTTAATGTTGAGTGAGCGCTAAGTGCTGCTGTTTATTTCTAATGTGATGGCTTCACATCAGAGCTATGAAACTTTAAACTGAGTGCGTTTAAGCATTAAAGCCTTCTGTCCTATAAAGGAGATGTGAAACTGCATTAGTTTGTTGTACAATCAAAGTGATGCTAATTTTAATGGAATAGGTTTTTTCCCCCCTAATTGGTGCTGTGTTAGGGCCACAGTATTACTGGTCACTTTGCACACCAATGGTGACGTCGACACAGTTCCATAGCAATTATACCGGTGCTTAGGGCACGAGTACCTTCTGCAGTACGCTTGTGAACGATGGGTGTGCCACCCAGGCAAACCAGCTACATCAGCGCTGGTATGAGAGGAGAATAAGTCAAACCTGGAAGCAAAAGAGTTTTGTTTCTAGAGAAAATGTAATCTTTTCAAACTGCTCCCTCTATAAAATCTGGTGGCAGCACAACACGTGAGTTACAAAATTCCCAAAGCATCATTTACGTGACTTTATATAACTCTCTAACCCATTAATCTTGTTTTGCAGTGGATGCGATGCAAAGTGCAGGATTTTAATAGCCAGCATTGTGCTGGAAAAAACCCCATAAAAACCTTTTATTTTCTTTCACCCAAATAAGTCAGTGTTTCAACTCTTTACATTTTAACACTGCTGATTGTTTACTACAATACTGAGCAGTTTGAGTCATTCGCGGCAATTCACACTTTCCCATTCACACCTTTTGAACTCTCTTTCTCTCCATTCACAGACAGGTAGGTGTAAAGAGTCGTATAGAGAAGACGCGCTGAATGTGTGTTGTTAAAAAGCAGTATGGTCGGCTCGCTCTGAGCTTATGGCAGATTCCTGACTCACGCTCTATTTCTGATGTTTCCAAAGGCTCTTTGAACAGCAGATAATAGATCAGGGCTGGAGAGCTGCAGGGTGAAGACACACACACACAGAAACACACACATTCAAACTCCATCCACATGGCAGCGGTGATGAGTGTAGGCGGCAGCAGGGTGAAGATACACCACCGTACTCGACAAGCAACGAGTGGGAAGCAAACACACAGACACACACGCAACGCACACACTTCATCTCTTTTCATGGTGGAAACGGACAGTAAAACTGTCTTCCATAACTAATAATGAGGACGTATCCATGTCCCGACACGAGAGTGTTTACGGAAACTGAACATGCCAAGGTTGCCATGGGGACGATCTTAACAGGTGTACAGTCATCAGTAGCAGGATAAAAATCTGTTACACGTCACGCCAGCAAACACACAACACTGAACTGATGTTTACCCACCCCAGGGTCGTCATGGTGACGATGGTGTACCAGAAGGAGGCCGGGATGGAAGTGAAGGTGGAGCCTTTGGTGCCTTTCTCGGCGTAGAACATGACGGTGGCGAAGATGATGATGGCCATGGTGAGGGAGAAGAGCAGGAAGCCGAGCTCGGAGGCGCAGCTCTTGAGCGTGTAGCCCAAAATCCTCAAACCCTGTGAGTGACGTGAGAACTTGAAGATTCGGAAGACGCGGAAAACCCGGAGGGTGACGAAGGCGCCGCTGACGTCCTCGTTCTCGGGCATCACCAGGCCAATGTAGTATGGCATTATAGCCACTACGTCAATCACAGACATCACAGAGCGCATGAACTTGCAGCGACTGGGCGCGGCGAACAGGCGCATCAAGTACTCGAAGGTGAAGATGAGCACGCAGGCCGTGTCCATGCAGAAGAAGGCCAGCTGATATTTCTCCCCACAGGGAAGGTCCTTAACTCTGCCCTCTGGAGGCCGGCAGGGCACCGTCTCCACCACGTTGGCGATCACTGACACAGCAATGAAGAAGCCGGTGACATAGTAGAAGACAAGCGCCATGGTGGAGGTGTGGGGGTTCTCAAAGGCTCGCCACAAACGCTCCCTGGGGGTGCTGTCAGGAGGAAGTGGGGCGTCCATCGACTCGTTGGCCTCTGTGTCCTCTGCCAGACGCTCCTGGTTCTCTTTTTTCCTGTCTCTGTATTCCTTCACAGGAAAGGGGAATGGAAAAGAAAAACTTTAGTGTCGCTTACATTAAGTGCCTGATGTGGCTGAGCAAAAAACAAAGGGATTCTGTAACAACTGTATGTAGTTTGTGATGAGATCAGGTTTCTTCTCATGTAGAAAGAATTTTTCAGAAGACAGATAAAAATACAAACTCTAGGTCCATTTACTATGAAAGGAGAACAGGTGAACACACATTACAGGCACAACAACCATCCATTTCTGATAGTCTGTGCTCACACAGAGTTCCACAAATCCCCTCGTACACCTATGCTGTAGATAAGGAAAGACCTTGTGACTTTAAACTGCCTACAAGCAGCTGGGCTGCCCTCGTAGCCTATCCTTGAGCCAAAACATCAACAGACAGAAGTCATACAAAATCCTGTCAGATACTTATTTGTCCTTTTCTAATGCTGATACATGAGAGCCTTGCTCAGGTTTCTGGAGTTGACCAATCAGAGTAAACCATGAATTTTGTGATGAGGTGAAGCTCCAATTCAGCAATATTTTACTTAGATCGTTTAAAGAACCTCAGAGTACTGCCGTTTGGAAGGCAAAGAAGAAGAAATACTTTAAAGTAATTAACTAATGTTTTTAACTAATAGGTACCTGTTTCTGTTGTCACTTTCATGGTCATTGCAGTTATTGCTATGATATTAGTGACAAGAAAGTATTATTTTGGTTAGTTATGTGGCATACTTCTAATCAAAGAAGCATCAGAGTAGAGCTCCTTTGGTGAAATAGCCCATCATTGGCTCAATAATTAAATCAGAACAATGCTTTCCAATATTTACGATGTTTTTATCTTAGTTTTAGAGTTTGTAATAACTTTCAAATCAATTAATTTTATTGCTGCAACACCAAATTACAACAACAGTCGCCTCAAGGTGCTTTATGTTGTAAGGTAGACCCTACAATAACACATACAGAGAAAAACCCAACAATCATATGACCCCCTATGAGCAAGCCCTTTGGTGACAGTGGGAAGGAAAAACTCCCTTTTAACAGGAAGAAACCTCCAGCAGAACCAGACTCAGGGAGGGGCGGGGCCATCTGCCACGGCCGGTTGGGGTGGGAGAAGGAAGACAACTTTCACAACTATGTCTGAAAAATGTAGTTTACTGAATACTTTCTGATGCATAAACTACAAATAAACAATACAATACTTTTCCCCTAATCTGGGGCAAAGACACGACTTTGACATGGTTTACTCGCACTGACTGCAATCCCTCTAAAACAGATTGGTGAAGGTCTGCAATAAATCAAGATCCAATATATAAATATAGATCATTTGCCAACATATAATCACGGCGAGTCAGTCTGTGCTGATGAGCGCAACTCCTCTGTCCATCAAATAATAAAACAATGGCTATACATTTAACACAAAAAGCATGTCTATGCTATGTGTGTGTGTCAGTTGCTGCTAGGAGTGTTCATCTATTTGGGATGAGAGGGAGAGATGTGATCAGGAAGAGTGCGTAACTGGCAGGGCTGGATGGGTCAAAGCTTTGAGTGCATTAACAAAACTTTGGCTCTGTCCTGTTGCTGTTTACTCAGTCCTCACTCTGAGCCCCACACAGACCCGCTCTGCAATAATACTGATATGTTACTGAAACAGAGCAGAAGTAAACTGAACTCAGCAGAGAGTCAGAGTGAGGAAGGAGGAGAATGCTATTGCTAGACGCATACGAGGATGCACGTTTTCCTTTTTAAAGGGAGCAGAGTAGGTTCCAGTGTTTCAGGCTTTTTGTAACATTTCTACACAGAGATCAGAACAGAGATCCCATCACTCCCTGCCTTCTCTCAGCAGTGCGCACACACAGAGCAGCATCAATGTTTCTTGCTTTGCTTCCCTCCAAAGCGCTATTTCATAACATTTCTGTCAAAAGGCAACTCATCGTGGGACTAATTGGATTTATGTTACAAAATATCGACATTATAATTAGTCAAATTAATATCTACGATGCAGTCTCATAGTTCAAGTACAAATGTAACAATAGACGGTTTAACATGCCAGAATTAAAACCGTTAAAGTAGTCCCGTTACTTTACTGATTACTATAATTAGTTACTTTATTACTCAGTTACTTTTAACAAAAATGATACACAACCTGAATACATAATAAAGCAATAGACGTTTCAGCCCAATTCTATTTTTTCTGCATAATCCATCATATAAAATTGAATCAAATGAAAAGTCTCTTTTTAAAACTTTTTACTTTTAATCTTTTAACTTTATGCATCAAGAAAAAATTAAATTATATGCAACAGACTTGGAGAAATGTGTTTAACATTTAAACCTATTTTCTGCATATTCCAGCATATAAAATAAAATAATGTTTTGTGTTTGCACTCACTCTTTCAAATAGATGCAAGTGAAACACAGCAGAAAATAAAGAAAATCAAAGATTCAGCAGCACTGAGTCCTGTCGCTCTTAAATCTGTTGTCACCTGTTTAGCAGGAGTGGGGCGGGGGAAGGTTTGCACCGGTGCCACAGCGGTCATGTCAGTGGGAGGATCCGGGGGTTTCTCTGTGAATTTCACATTCTCATGGCAGCGTGCTCTGCACGCGCTCAGATTTGAAATTTAATTTTTTGCTGTATAAAGACGTTTCGTCCCACAAAGAATGTACAGTGGACACTAATGGTTTTGTCACTTTTTACAGAATCAAACTCAAAGTAATGTGAGTACTTCCAAGCTTAAACGCTGCATGGTCGTACTCTCTCCCGCACTCCATACTGTTGCTACCACATACGTCGCACGCTCGTACATCATTGTCATGAGACACTCTCACAATCAAAATCCGTTTAGTAACGCAGGATGCTTATGGGAAAGTAGCAGTAATTTAATTACTTTTTTGCAATCGTAATCCCTTACTTTATTGCTTACTTGAAAAAAGTAATCAGATTACAGTAAGCTTTGGTATTGAATATTTAATAAAGTTAGATTCGACGGCACAAAAAGCTGTCAGTTTAAAGAGAGGATGAATATCACGCTACTGTAGATGATTAAGTAAACTGTCTGTTTTGATGAGAGATTTTTTTCCGCTCTCCTGCAGAGCATCACTTTTTTTAAACACCTCTCTGAACCTCCATACAGGGAAGGGGGCATCTTGTTTTGCTCAGTGAAATCAACAGCAAACCTTCAGAGTCTGAGAGTTAATAAATATATGAAAATGACCCATCATAGGCTGCAAGTTCTAATTTATGAATGACAGTCAGGTTATGGTTGATCTTTTCACTCATGAGTGTGGCTGTCCCTCTCTATCAGCTGACCACAGCAGCTGCATCATCAGTGGCCAACAAAGCCAACAAACCAAGCACACATGCTTTTTCAGACATAACAAGGCTTTTGAACTATAGCTTGTGAGACTACAGCCATGGTGCAAAACTCTGATTCTGTTTTACACAGTGCAGAAAATCCCAAAGCACTGCGTGCGTTTAGGCACATGGAACAATAACAGCATTAACGCACAGATGGCTCAGGATCTGACTGAAATAACATTTTGTGTTTTACACAGAGTACATGATGTTAGCTACAAGACATAAAGTTCAGGCTTGTAAAAAGGAACCGTTTGTAATAAAGCAACTCTCTGCTCTCCAGCTGAGAAACACACGCCTAAAACTTTCCCTTACACTAGTAGTATGATGATCTGGGAACAACACCAACACGACGATATCAGATCGTGCAAGTACTTTACTCTCTGTTTACATTCGGCCTAGTCTGTGGCTGAGAGAGTCAAGCCTGATATGTGGAATCTGCACGCTCCATTGGTGACCAGTCCACCCCAGGCTTCATACAACAATGCATGAAAAGTTATAGCAGGCTGACTCTTCTTATCCCTGTGTTATTGCTGTCTTGACCCACCAAAGTTGGTTTGAAGACAGGAACTGACTGCGACTAATCTCACACCTGGTCCCCGTCTTTAAAGGAGCCACATGAAAAGCAAGTAGGTCGGTCACTGTTGCAATAACTTCGGTCACACAGCTGCCTTTTCTGTAACGTTTGGGAATAATGCTGTGTGGTTTGAGATCAATTGGTGGTTTCTCGTAAGGCTAATGGAGTTTAATCATTTATAAATGTGCTACAAGTGAGTGCTCAGTTATCTGCTTTGATATTGAACCACAATAATTCAAAGAAGGGGCATGGTTCAACATCATGAAGGTAAAAATTATTAGAAAATTCAATTCAGTTTTATTTATACAGCGCCAAATCACAACAACAATTGTAAGGTAGATCCTACAATGATACATACAGAGGTAAATCCAACAATCACCCCCTATGAGCACTTTGGCGACAGTGGGAAGGAAAAACTCCCTTTTAACAGGAAGAAACCTCCAGCAGAACCAGGCTCAGGGAGGGGCGGGGCCATCTGCTGTGATTGGTTGGGGTGAGAGAAGGACGACAGGATAAAAGCCAGATGCTCTCTGGAGAATCTGACGCATCCAGGTTGAGATGGAGCAGAAAGCTGAACTTTGCTTTTCGCCCGACTTTCTGAAGCTGTTCGTTCAGTTAAAAATAGACACAGACTGATGACAGGAATATATATTTTTATAGAGGAGTTTTCAGATTTTAAGAAACAAAGTACTTTCACCCGGTTTTTACATCATTCTGTATTAAATGATCACTGTTCCTCTCTGTAGCACCTGCTGCTGGCATTCATGAAAGCTTTTAGCAAGACAAGTAAAATGTAAAGCAGCGAGCAGCTTCTACAGTTTGATCTAGAAGGAGATTTAATATTCAGTAAATGAGCAAATTTCAGTAAATATCAAACACAAGAATAGAATTTGTCAACTAAAGGACTAAAAACATTTTGTGGGAAATTGATGAAGACTCAAAGAAAAAAAAAGAATTTAGATTCCAGAATTTGTTAGAGCTGAATCAACATTTGTGGAAATGATCAGATCTGCCAAATAAGAGGAAATGAACAATTACTCATTCATGAGTCAATGAATGGGTCAGCTATAAAAACGGGGATATAAAAATAAAGTCTGTGCAGACAAGGCTAATAAAAGGGAAAACAAGCTCTGAAGGTGATCTGTTGTGCTGAGAGTGGGCAGGGAACAAAGAGACTTGTTTAAGGCTCGTTAAAGAAATCCCCTACAGAAAGCCGTTGTAAGGAGCTTTCCAAAATCAGGAGCAATAAAAAGGCAAATCAGATTGTATTTGGGCTGCTGCCGTTTCCGAGGGCTCATCACCGCTGTTTTAATGAGTCGAAGTTTGATAATGGGGTTTGAGAGCAGCCCTTGTTAGTCAGTCCCCTCAGATCCATCAATGTTTTTACTCTTTAGGCGTTTGGCTGATGATGTTCCCCTCCAGAGAGACTTAATGAGTGCAGAAGCAGAATAACCAGCATTAGAGTCAGCCATTAGAAAGAGATAAAAGGTCAAAGGTTCACATAAGTACACTACAAATGATGCAGGCGTTATAAAGTCGTCTAAAAGGACTGCAGTTAAAAGAACATAAAGCTGAAACCTGCTGCCCTCATCATTTGGACTGTTAGAGCTGTAATGAAGCCCAGAGGCTCGATGGAGTCATTGGGCAAGAATATGCAACATTTTGGGGTTTTTAATCCAAAATCTCACTTTTGTCTATAAGGATTGTTCATACCGCACTATTCAGAATGTTAAATGGCCATTATTAGATGTTTTTACCCCATTAGATGTGGTTAGTAGACATCCTACTACACCTGATGGTTCAGCAGGCTATTATTACCGCATGTATTTCCTTGATTGTAGACAGAGGCAAAGATTACTGCATACACCATTAGGAGCAATTTGACAAACCTGAAAAGCAATAATGTGACTGATGACAACTGAAA
The DNA here is from genome assembly GCF_900408965.1 of Simochromis diagramma. Classification (NCBI taxonomy): domain Eukaryota; kingdom Metazoa; phylum Chordata; class Actinopteri; order Cichliformes; family Cichlidae; genus Simochromis; species Simochromis diagramma. The sequence goes on along the minus strand of NW_024386785.1, from coordinate 1,812,118 downwards.
ATGTGTCCTCTGTTGTTCATAACAGAACAAAATCCAATTTATCTCTTTAACTTGATGAATACCAATCTGTGTATAAGTGGGTTCTCATTTGTGATGCAGTTTGTAACAATTAGTAACATTTTGAACTACAAGGGGGAGGCTTTGTAGAAGAAAGAGTAGGTGTACCTCCATGCAGCAGTCTCCAATGATCTCCGGCACGATGCCGTAGAAGGCCAGCTCTTCGTCAAAGGCCTGGATGCACTCGTGTCGTGGGTAATGGAGCTTCCCTGTGCGGTAAAAGTTCAGAATGTGCCGGAACATCTCGTGATCTCTGTCAAAGAAATATTCCTCTGTGTCCTCGTTGAAGAAAAACTCTTTCTCAGAGGAGCCCAGCAGAGTGTCAGGATAACGGTCCAGGGTGTTCTTCCATGTCTGAAGAAAAAAGGAAAAGAAATAAGAATAGAGGAGTTTTCTCAGGTTCTCATGTACAGTAAGCATCAATCGTCCATCTTTTTATGTTATACCACTTATTCAGATTCAGGTTGCAGGGGCAGCAGCTTAGACCTCCCTCTTACTGACCACCGACTCTAGCTTAACCAGGGAGACACAAAGACATTCCCAAGCCAGCTGAGAGACATGATTCCTGGGGCTTCCTCCCCAGGAGGACATGTCCAAAATACCTTGCTTAAAAGGCATCCAGGAGGCATCCTAGTGAGATGCCTGAACCACCTCAACATGCTTTTTTTTAATGTGAAGGAGTGGTGTCACTACTTTGAGGCCTTCCTGGACACCTCACCCTCCCAGCCAAATTTGTTCCTATCCAGTTTTATTCTTTCAGCCACTACCCTGAGCTTTGAGGTGGTCAGACATTAGCCCCATGGGACCTGATCAGGCACAGCCCAAAGAAGCAGCATGCTATGAGAGTCAGGTGGGTTGGTGGAGGCCACAGTTACTGAAGCTAGTTCCTGGGACATGCAATTTCATCCACGGTGTTGCATTGGAAATAACACCCTCAAATAGCAAAAGTATCTAGGCTGCTATAGGCAGTCCGTCAGTGTAAGCAAACTACTTCTGTTTCAAAAAGATCTAAACTTCAGCAGGAAGCAAACAAACTGCCAGATTAGTTTCCGACAACTACATGAAATCGTGCTGCACTGCTATAGCCCACCGACAAACACGTCTGTGGAGAGAAAAGAGAAAAGCTTGTTTTAAAATGCTGCCAGCAGTGCGATCCTGGATGTCAAGGTTTGAGCGTTTAGAGGAATGTTCTGCTTCATTCCCAAGTTGGTAACATTTATTTGAAAATAAATCAAATATAACAAGTCCTTTGAGAAAGTGAAGAACGTGGTAACGACTTCTAAACTGAAGTAACCTTCCCACTGGTGGTTTGGGGCTTAGTGAAGTGACCCGTGTAAAATGTACAAAAGATTCTAAAAATAAAAATCCAAATATCACATTCACATGTGAAAAGCAAAAGTGCTGTTTGAAGGAGGCAGTGAGATGTTGGATGGGAGCAGTGGACTGTCAGTAACTAAAGGTAACGGTGAAGCAGGGCCTTTTTAATGCCGCTGCTGTTTTGTTTAGGATTCCATATTAAATGGCAGCATTACTGTAACTTTCTATTTTTACAGCAACTTCAAGCTGCTGCATTTTGTTTTGAAAAATGAGGCCAAAGTCACAAGCTCGACAAGAACTTTCCACTCATTTTGCCACCGCAGCAGAAAGTACGCTGAAAGCTACCCAAATCTATTTTAGTTGTGGAGACATTTTATTATTATTTCCACCCAAATGCACATCAATGCGCTGATTAGACGTACAGGATTTACAACTTGCTGCCGTGGAAGTAGGAGCGTGGCTGGAACACATCACGGGAGCACGAGTCTCTGGAAATAGTTCTGTAAGTGACAGAGCTCTTAATTTTCCTCCTAGAAAATGTCAAGTGACTGTAACACTTCAACAGATAATGAGTTTTAATAACCTTTAGAGTGCTCTTCTTCATTAAAAAGGACAAATGTACGAATAATTTTAGAGGAAATTAGAAGTTGACCTTTGTAGGACCTGCAAATGGAATTTCAGTCCAGTTTGATTTGGGGAGCGTTCACAGCAGGTCCTGATTTCAGTACTGTCGCATTCAATGACTAGAAAACCGACCAACACCATAGGTTGAATTCCATGTTTGAAAGGCTCATATTAAACAACCAAAGCTTTGAATAATGAGGTCTGCATGAAGCCTACAAATAATCCCAAAAGCTGTTCTCTGCTCTAAACGTTCTCTTTCGGAAAGCTGGCTGAAAGCAGGAGGGAAGCGAGCTAAAACGGCATCTTCCAGACAGAGGATGAACTGCACCGAGGCCCAGTTTAAGACAAGTAAGGATTATTTTTAACTGGATCATGCAAATCTACTCCAGAACAGTCCAAGAATAAAAATGTGGAGCTGGGAATATTTCTTTCCTGCTTGCTGTGCTGGAATAACATCCCCTGCCTAACTGTGTGGATCAGTGCTGTTTTACAGTAATCCCACAACAGTAAACATTCAGGAATAACTGAAGAGTAACTGCTCATAGCCAAAGCATCGTTTTCAAAATGTGAACAAATATAGGCTAATATAGCATGCAGCATGATTCAGTTAATACACTGGTTTGTTTTCATGTGAAAGGAAAATAGGTCAACTTTAATGAGAAAAAATAACGACAAATTAAGACCTGCTAAGTTAAAACAAACAAAAAGTAATAACTCTAAGAGAGCTGGGAGTCTAATTAAGGGTTTTTCTTATCAAAATCCAGGATCACTGAGGACTGTTTTTGTTTTTCACTATTATTATTATTATTATTATTATTATTATTATTATTATTATTATCTGATACACTTGCTTTTAATAGACTGTGCTATACAGAAAAAAAAACTAGGAAGGAGGGGGCACTGAAATGTAACAATGTTGAATTATTATATAATGCATATAAAATTATATAATATATAATAACTGAATGGCATTAACAGAATCTTTGGATCTGCTGTAGTTTATGGAGCTGCTCATCCAACAAACGCAGTGTGTAACAAAGGCTTTGTTGACATCAAAAAGACGCAGCAGGAGGCAGAAACTAATTTAAAAGAAGCACAATTCACCTGAAGAAATTCTGCATTTTCTTGTCATAACAAAGGGAACCTCGCTTAAGACTGAATGTCAGGGAAATAAAGCTGCTTGCTGTAATTGAAACTCACTCATGTTGCACTGCAAAAAAATAAAAAATAAATAAATAATTATTGAACTACAGCTGACAACCTGCAAATTTTGCACAGCTGATATTAATATTGGCGTTGTCTACTGCTGGAATTGTGTTTACACATGCAGAAGAGTGCTTTTAAATCTAAAACCCAAGAAAAAAAAAGAAAAGTTTGATGGAGAACGTGGACACGAGCATAAACACTGCTTATGCACCACAGGCGGTTGATAAACGAGGCCTCTGATTTGTCAGGAAGCAGCCCGGCATCCCGAGGATTTACATTCATATTGGACAAGCCCACAATGCATAACTTACACCCAGCAGTGACACACACGGGTGGAGGTACGTCCTCTGTAGGGTGGATGTTAAGGCTGCTGAAGCTAAGGGTGGTGGATGTTAAGGATTCATTCATGCGGGACACCAGCAGGACAAACAGGTGTGTTCTGGGCTTCTTCTTTCAAACACATGCTACATTCATTAGCTCGTCAGAGACCCAGAAAATAACTCTTAGTTATTCATCAGTTATGTACGTAGGAGATTATGAGCATGGCATACATAATGCCAACGTGGTGCCCAGCTCCTCGGCTTTTCCTTTCCTCCCAGGGCGACTCTCACATATGAGATTCTTAATGTCAACATTTAATTTAATCTCAACAGTTTAATTTTCTGAAACAGAAAATTATTTACTAAAGAAATATCTGATGATGTTTATACACAATGCTTTGTTAGAGGTTAAGTTTTTATGCATTTCATTTGTCAATTAATCCAAATCGTTTTTATTCAACAACATCAACGTTTTAATTGTTCCATCCTGTTAAATGTAATAATTTTTTTTTTTTCTGATTTTTAATTTATTTCTCTTTTTGTTGTTCGCTTGCCGTTTTTTTATTTTTAGGGTTTCATATTGTTTATTGAAAGGTTAAAAAGTCTGTCTTGGTACTCCAACTTCCACTCATAATTTAAAGGCATGCACGTTAAGTAAAGTGGGAATTTAACTTGGTCCTAGGTGAGAATGTGAGTGGATGGAAGCTCATAACACACAGTAAGTGTCCTTTACACTAAAAACCAATAAAAACAACCTAATATTATATTTCACTTACAGTTTTTATATAAACTTTACAGTCATAGTTTTACTTTTAATCTATTAAGTATGTTTGGGGAGTGTAATGGAAGGCATTGGCCTTGATGACACGCTTACTACATCTTTTCATTCTTGGTTAGGACGATTGAAAAGATCTCCTGGATGATTGAGGATGCATCAAGAAATTGAAAAGATGTAGCTTTTATTTTATGTTTTTAAAATAAATTCTTTCTTTCTTTTTTATTGTTTTGAGTTCAACCTTCGATGTTCAATGAAAATAGTGTAAATTTGCTCTTTACATAACTCAAACTTTTCTACAAAGTCAGTCTCAAAGCTTTCAACTGTGAAATCACACATTCCTGTAACTTGCAGCCACTTTTTTGAAAGCATTTTTAGAGCACGCTCAGTGGACGCCAGCACCCACCTGGAACCTGACCCCGCTGACGTTGAGGTACAGGATCTCATCCGATCTGGACGAGTTGTCCACTGGAGGTTTGGGCATCGTCTTTTTGGCCAGCGGCAGCCAACCAACTGCCGCCGCCCGTGCAAATGGCAGCCATGTCGCCACGCCGGCTGCCATGTTGTATCAGAGCGCCCACCTGTAGAGTGTGAGAGTTCTTGTCCTCGTCGAAGGAGGGAAGAGCGGATGGAGCTAATGAAATGTTTATTGGCTCGGTTAAAGCCTTGCTCACTTCTTCAGCTGCCCTGATTTCCTTTGGCGGTCTGGGCAGTGAGATGCGAGGTGGTTGGACATGTTGGGGGGGAAGGAAAGGGGAAGGGAGGGGCCAGATTGCAGTTGGGTGTCAAGCCATGAAAAAAAGCTGTAAAGGGGCAGGAAAGCAGATCAATGAACAAGCGTGAGGCCCGTGCTTTTATTTTGTTGCAGTTTGGATGGTCTTCTGGTGACGCCGTCCTTTCTGTTCCTCTCCGTCTGGCCTGCGAGACACGTCTCAGGGTAAACGCTGCTTTTTTAAAATATTTCTCTGTTTCTCTACAAGTTCCTCTCAGTCCTGTTGCTCTAAACAGGATGCACTTCTTGAAAATATGAACTCCCTTGATAGGAAAACATAATTTCTTGAAATCTCAGCAGTCTTAGCACAATAGATTATGTGTAAAATAATAATAAAGTGCTTCTTTGATATTGCCGTCACAGGTTTATTGCTGCGGGGATTTACAAGAAAAGGCAGAAAGATATGAATCCAGGTAGGGAAGCGTTAAAACATTTGTGTCTGGCCTCCTCCCTTTCTCTCGCTCTCTCTCTCTGTCTGACTCTAGCTCTCTCACCCACCCTCTTTCCCTGTGAAGACTGATTTGTTGCAGCACCGCAGCCTTTCAAATTCTTATTAAATTGTGATGATGGTCCCTGAAGTTGCAAGATAGACAGAATCGCCTGTGTTGCCTCCCTCCCTCTAAGTGTTTCTCAGCTGTGGAGATTATGGTTGTGCAGCCTCACTCTTCCTCTTGTTCTCTTTCTGCTCTTGCTTGCTGTTTTCCTCTTTATCTGTCTCTGTGTTTTAGTCTCTCCCTCTTATTGAAGTTGCCGGGGCATTAGTGGTGGAGAAAGAGAGACACCAGCTTTGTTTCTGAGTGTAGAAGAGACGTCAGGCGCTCCTTTCTCCATGTCCATGTATGGTTGTCCTGTCAGAAAACACACAAACAGAAAAAGAAGCAGAGAGTGAGAGACAAACCAGGAGGAGAAGGAGAAGGAGGGAAGAGACTGAATTTAGAGAGAAAAGAGGAGGTATGGGTGGGAAAAAGCTGAAGAGAGGTAGGAACTGCAAGGGTCCTTACAGGGAAGAAAGACGTTGTTTTTTCTGGCGTATTGTACTACAGCCAAGAGTCTTTGTTCCTACTTCTGGAGCTGATTTGTGTGGACTTGGGTAACCAAGTGTCCGGGAATGCAACAGACGTACCGGAACACACAACCTGACCCAGACCACATCAAAGCGTCCAAATCGGATTTAATCAACCTGTTTAATGACCACTGTCAGTTGTTATTAGTCCCATTTGTTTGAAGTAGGTCCCTCATCTACCTAACAGACAGCTCAGTAGGCTGATGTTAATCACTGTAATCAGCGGTAAACACAGAGCAACCAAACTATACATAAATTTCCAGTGGTTGTGTGGAGAAGTCTGTGAAACAGTCCCAGCAGGGTAGCATGTTCTACATGTGTATATCCCTGAACTGAGATCCTCCCGACACTAAATGAGTAGTTTTGCTCATGATCTATCACTGGTTTAGGAATCAAAACCTTCAGGAGTCAAAAAGGTGCCCACATGGGTAGGTAAACAAGACAAACAGACACTAAGACAACGACTGAGGAGAAGGGCTGGACTGTTTATACACATTAGCTAATCAGGGAATGGGAAACAGCTGGTGGAAATGAAACACAGGTGAGAGTAACCACACAGGTGAAGACAATCAATGTCAATGAGGCAGGAGAAATAAAAGCAAACACCCAACAATAAGCTCAAAGCAACAGGAACACAAAGGGTAACTGTAACTGATATTTTTCAACCTGGTTCTGGCCTCATTACATCCACTCAACATTGGTCCATCCATCCATCCATCCATCCATCCATCCATCCGTCCATCCATCCATCCGTCCATCCATCCATCCATTCATCCATCCGTCCATCCATCCATCCATCCATCCATCCATCCATCCATCCGTGTCCAAGTTGTAGTGGCAGCAATTTAAGCAGAGATGCTTTGACCTCGCTCTCCCCAGACACCACGCAGAGACATCTACAGAGTGGTTCTGCAAAGGTGACCTCCTCTTGTGAAATACTTCACATAGGAAGCATGCATGAGGCATCCTGCTGACATGCCCAAATCACCTCAACTCCTTCTTTAGCTCTCTAAACCCCCTCCCAAATGAGCGGGTGAGCCAGTGATGTGATCGGCCAATCGATACGTGAAAGTGTCCTCTGAACCCCGGGACTCGGAAGTTCTATTTCTCATGAGCACTGTGCTCGGCAGGTCTACCATCATTAACTTGTGAATGGAAGAATGAAAACCACCTCAGAAAGTACCTATTAGAGCCATTTTAAAATGTGTTACAAAAACAAGCTAAACTATGACAGAAAAAACGGAAAAGCAGAAAAGGGTTTTTTTTAAAGAATTTCCGAACTACGTTAAACACATTTTAAATAATAACACATATAATGCTGGTTTAGACAAACACTCGTTTTATCATTAAATCTAAACGAATCATTTTGATTGACAGTATGTACATCTCATGTCTGTTTATTGATCCTCTTCTTCCTTCTCAAACTTCCCCTGAGGGCTGTACAGCTGAAGCTCCATTCATGTGTTTAAGATGAAGATATAAGGCTTCAGGTTATTAAAGATGTTTTTATGATGAGACAAGCAGCGTATCCTCAGTCTGCCGAGGAAAAACATCGCTGGCCATCTCTCTCCTTCTCTCTCTTTATTTCTCCCACTGCGTTCTTCACTCAATAAAGACACAATAAAGTTTCCTGTGAAACTCCTCACCATCAGATGAAAAGTTATTGTCATGCATTTATTGCATTAAGTCCACAGTGGGAGCAATAAAACCGCTGCTTCCTCAGGTTTGAGTTGAATCACACTGAATCTGCCGTCTTCAGGGAAATTTAACCTCTTAAACCCCCAAAACCTTTGTGATGATCAACAAACATTAACTACTTCTGCTCATTGTCATTGAAATGATATCCCAATGATACTAAAAGCAATAGTGAATATGTTTTTTAGTTTTTATCTGTCTGTGCTCTTCATATGGAATTTTTGCCTGCATGCAAAAAAGTCTTAGAAATCAGACTAAACTAAAACTAAAAATCAAAGTTACAAAGTTACATTATTGTATGCAGTTTTCTTTGTACTACCTTTACTTCTAATTAGTAGAATACTTCCATACTGTAGTATTGTTGCTGTTAGTATTTTAGTAAAACATACTGAGCGCACACACAGTCACCTGCCTGTGGCTGTTATCTGTCCTGCCGCGGTAAAGTCTCCAGTGTGTGTCTGTGATGAATTATGAATACACTTTCAGCCTGACTAGTTTAGTTTAGCTGCACTGCCTCAGTTACCACTAAGCACATACAATCCACCACAGAGACAGACACACACACACACACACAGCTTCCCTGCGCTCAGTGGTGAACGTGCTCCAAGTGGAGCTTTCCATCATCTCAGCAGGAAAGCTTTAACTGAACAGCAACATTCAGTCACTCTGTCATGACGCTTATTTCTTTTCTCTATATTTTCACTGGTAATTTTTATCAAGGCTTAAATGTTATAAGTGCGTTTCGCCAAAATGTTGATGAACAAGGAGGTGATGTATACCATATACATTTGCATTAGGGCATTATTGATCTTGAGTCCATGAGTGAATACAGCTTTGATTAGAATGAGGAAAATACTGCTGTGGGCTCAAATGTCTCTTTTTATCAAGTGCTTTTAAATGAGATGCCAAATGTCCTTCACAAGCATCAATATGTGATGAACTGGAAGTAAAACCTTTCTCCATGTTGCCATCGCCCACTGCATTATGTACTAAAGCCGAAGAGCGCTTTGATGAAATGGCAGCGTCTGACTTCCTGGGAATGATAACAGGTTGGTGTTGTTTTATGTGCAAACTGAATGTCTTCCCTGTGATTCATTTTGTAATTTGAATTAAATGGCCAAGAAAATAGAGGTTAGGTTCTGAAATGGGTATTTCAGGTTAGTTCAGCAGTTTCACTTCCAGAAGAATGTCCTTCAAGTACCACACAAGGTGAGTAATGTCTGTAGTAAACAGCTTAAAAAGCTGAAAGGCTTTCTGTTTCTGGCACGTGTTGGACAGTCTTTTTCCACCTGCAGTTCTTTCCTCAGTCTGCAGGCCTGTAGTAAACCCATCTGCCCATCCTCTCTGTGGGAATCCCTGCTGACATCATGGTTTCTGAGTGAACATTAGATATTTACAGCACCCGCATAATGCCTTTTATCTGCAGCCACTGCTCTGGGATTGGCGTTTAGCTCCCATCAAGCAGCTGGTGCTGCACCTTCGACCCTTCTGGTAATGTGTTGGCTGCTGGTTTTATGGTTTTATGGTCATTACCACCCAAGAGCTGATTCCCAAAAGTTTGAAAGAGTTTCTACAATTCAAAGAACATAAACAAGTAAATAAGTTTCAGAATAAAAGCCAACATGTTATAGTCCTGCATTTATCTATACAGTGAACTGTGTTCACATGTAATCCATTTCCCCATCAGTCACTGTGTTGTCTGTACAGCTTAAAAGCTTTGAGCAAACCTGAAAGGAGTCCTCCTTTAATGGGATCTGCCTGATTGCTCTTCTACATTCATCTGTTTGTGATTATGAAATGAATCAGCTGAAGTAAACAGATACATTATTCAATAGTGGGACCAGTGGTGTGTTTAGATCAGGTAAAGAGCTTCCATCATTCAGTGGGCTTTCTTTTAAATGTTCAATAACACTTTATAATAAAACCTGCATTCAAATGTCCAATCCCATCCATCCATCCATCATCCATCCCCTTCCTCCCACACAGGTCTGATATGGCAGGCCCAGACATCCATCTGCCCGACCACATCATCCCAAAATGATCAAGCAGCGCACCCTCCAGTCCATGGTTGTGTTTAGAAAGTGTACATAAAACTTGTGACAGAAGTGGTGCCAAAGGGCAGCCCTGCTGGAGTCCAGCACCCGCAGAGTATGAGGCTGACTTGCAATGTAGTTCAGGCTCTCACTACAATCGCACAGATGCAAAGTACTCTGTGCAAACAAGCGCGACAATTCAAAAGCTTCCCCAGAGGACGACCAGAGAAACGCAGTAATATCCGGTCTCCTAGTGTGGAAACACTTGTACACCAGTTGGGTAACGAGCTGCTCTATTTAACTAAAAAATTATCACAATGTTGGAAAATTGTTTGGAAAGAAACTTCTTCATAGACAGATGCATCAGGAAACACGAAACACCACAAGCAGGAGACTTTCATTCAGATCAATATGCAATTTTCTTCTGAACTCCAGCAACTTCTCTCCACGTTCCTGATGCTTGTGATAATACGGTGACTCTGGGTACAATCATCAGGATTTTCATCCCTTTCAGGCAACCTTGTAAAGTAAGCAAAGCAGTTTCTTAACAGAAAAAAATATATATATTTTTCCAAGTTTCTTTTTTCCAAGGGATATTTTTCCCTTTAAGAAGATCACCTTGTGCTTCACCCTCATACAAACTGCCACAACTAAATAAAGTGTAAACGGCGTAAAACTCGATCCACTGGTGACAAACCTTTCAGTAAAACATAAATCTCCTGCATCTGCTCTTCTTCACATAAATTGATCAATAACAGGAAAACAACAGGTCTCCAATCACTGATCAGCAGAAAACATGCTTCTGATTACTAATCAATAAAGAGAAACCAGGCTGTCTGCTCACAGATCAATAAAATGTCCTCGGGAAGTGCGGTAGGGGACTTTTCAGTCTTTCTGATTTTACAATTTTCCTTCTTGTTTTATTGATTGGGGTTTGTTCTGTGTTCAGCTCGTGGTTACATCCTGTTTCTACAGCTGAGTTATTTTTTTTTTTATCATTTTAATCTCTTCTTTGATCTATTTTTATGTTACTTTTCTCAAATTAGGATTATTGCTCCTAAAATAAAACTTAGGTTCGTGTTTCTGCTTAAGGTTACATTTGCGTTGTACAAATGAAGCCTACTTTTATTATACTTTTGGTCATCGGTTCTTCAAAACTGAAGTTTTGCTTTGAAGGATACTATTCCACTTTCAATGTTTTGCATTGTACGGTATTTTTACGGGCATGTATTTGGTATATTCTTGGTTCAGAAACTGTTTTTGTTATCATTTTTGTTAAGTGCTAAGTACTCCTTTATTTTTCCACCTTTACCTGTTCGTGTATATACTTTATCATGCTATGATGTAGTGTTGTCATGCTGTTCCATCGTTCAGTGCAAATGTTTGTAGAACTTGCCAAAGACCAGACACACGCAAATCTGAGGTCAGTAAACTCAATAAACAGCAGTCCACCCATCCATCCACCCTGACCTCCACCTGTTGTTACTACAGCTCTCAGAGGGTGCTGTTAAAAGCAGTTGTGTTGTCTCACGACAGCTGGAAAACGCTTACCAAAAATGATTAAATATAAATTTTAAGAATTCGAAGATGAAATGAGTTTGTTTTAAATGAAAGGAAAGCTTCTGAAACTGTAGGAGCAGCGTTTCTGCTGGAGTGGAAACTTCTGTTCCCACACAGACACTCACAGAGTGATGGAGGGCAGCACATGGCCGGCCACTCTAAGTGTTTGTGTGAAACCATTAGACGGCCATCACTGAGCAGCGCATCACTGCGGCGGACACACACACACACACACACACACACACACACACACACACACACACACAGTGCAGTACAAGCAAAAGAATACAGCATCTGCACAGTGGATATAATGATTAACCGAAAATATGTCAGCTGACAAAAGCAAACAAAAGCGAATTGATCCATCATCCATCAACCCATCTGTTCATCCACCCACCCATCCAACCATTAAGTGCTGCTGAATCACAGTCAGGTGGCAGCAGCATTTTCAGCTCCACCTGGAGGATCCTGAGGATTTCCCAGACCAGATGAGACATATAATCTAACAGCGGGTTCTAGGTGTGCCCCTAGGGTCTCCTTCTAAAACTGTAATTGCCCAGAAAACCTGGAAAGTAAGGAGGTCAGGATGCATCCTGATCATGTGGCTCCATGCTCCACTCCTTTACGCACCAACATGCAACCACCCAAAGATCATGAGCACATGTCAGCGTCTAATACTTGAGAAGCTTCACATTCACAGCTGACTCTTTTTAAACATGATCATCATCATAATCTCACCATTTTTCTGATGAGAACACATGAACTTTTTATATTAGTATAAACTGCCAACAAATCCAGCCGAAAAAACCTGAACAGGCTGCTCCTCCTGTCATTAAAATCCCATCATCTTCCTTATTTTTTAAAGAGGATCTAAAGGTAGCTCAGTGTGAAATTCACATCAACTCCAACATGTAGCCTGTTTGAGAACCTGTATAATGACAGGAAGAAATGAAAGGATCAGGCGAGCTCCTCCACCCTAGCTTATAAATGCACCACCGTGATGTCAGATATCGGTAAGTTCAAATGGAGAGGAGCACAAGTCTTTATTAAAACGCTTGTTTCAATGTACGTATTGATGTACCGACTACTATCACTGGATTGCTGTGACTCTGATCATGATTTATGATTTATTTCCTCTTTGTTTTGTTTTGTCTGCTTGAGTCTCACCATCTGTACAGATGCTGGCGTTTCCCACCAGAACAGTAACTTAAATTAGCACGGAGCTGCTCACGAATGCAGCGACAGTAGTTTAATAAGAGCTGATGATACCTCCTGACCAGTAGAAGGTGCCAATGTCCTGTTAATACCTGTTGCTGTACCTGATGATTAGCAGCTTGTAATTATGGCTCTGTACACAGAATAGTTTGCCACATTCGAAGGTCTTCGACTCAAGTTTCTACGTGTATTAGAAGTATTACATGGTACGAGAAGTAGAAGTATAAAAAAGTAGAAGTAAAATATAAAGCTGGCAGAGGTTTTGCCTTTCATGTTGTGCCTGAGAGCCTGGAGCCGGACGATAAACCGGACACATGGAAGATTGCACTTCTAGCCTTTGCTGGACCTCCAGTCTTAGAAAAGTTCAGCACATTTTTATTCACCGACGTTTGACAAGGTTGTTGCAAAGTTTGATGAACACTGCTCGTTCAGTTGCACACAGAGCTACCGAAGCTTTGATTCTTTTATTATAGACCTGGAGTTAAAATGTATTAGACATTTTATATTTTATTTTCAACCTTTGCTGGCTTTTCCTTTTTTTATTTTTAAAGTGAACAACATCAGGGATCCGGTATTAAAGCTCCTACAGGTTAACCCATTCTATGAAGACATTTTTACATCATCTCATGAACAATTTAAAATGTAAATTATTTTATCAGTGTTTCCATTCACTGTTGTGTGGAATAATGTTGTTGGCTAATAAAGACAATCAGCAGGTACAAAAAGATGACACTTGAAACTTTGTGGAAAACATATAAAAAGATATTTTCTTCCTATTTTTTCCAAATGACTGCAGCAATCTGTTGCATCTATGTGGAAAACCAAAATGACACCCATACATTCAAAGACATGTAACAAGGCTGGCAGCTGTTGACTCACTGGTCTTAGCACCTTCATGCTGATTAGCACTTACTGTGAGGTTATTTTATGCTCCGGATTGTTGTCCTACTCTGTGCAGGAGAAGATAATTTAAATTAACAAAAGACACACGGGGAGGACAGGAGAAAAGTGGTGGGAAAAGGCAGCATAAATTTTGCATAAATGCACCAGGATGCATGTTATCGGAACATGCAGAGCGCGGCTGCGCTTTCAGATAACATGCAGCTCCACGCTCACTGCTGAGAGCTGTGTCCATTTTTTGCACAAGGACTGATCTATAGCCGGCTCAGACCATTTAAATCGTACGCATGTGCTATTTTATGTTATTTTCTGTGCCATTCATTTATATCTAGTGGCTGCTCTAAACTTTTAGCTGACACACAGTTACATCCACTCACTGAGGTGAAGAGCCAGATATGTGTTTGTCCTTAAAATTGACAGATTTGCTTCTTGGTTTGCGCTCTGGCTGCAGCCAGCGTGGCACTGCTTTCACACATCAATGTACCCGCGAGCTTTTTGTTACTAAAGCAGCCACTGTTGGGTTTTTAGTGCGTACTTGACTCACTGAACAATCCAAACCATATGGTATGAACACGTTTCTCTGACAGTTCAGATCTTTAACAGCATGTTTACTCCGTGTGCAAATAGCACTGAACGCTGACTTTTCATCAGCGAGTTGCACATAAAACATCTGGAAAGGAAACTCTTCTAACAGAAACATGTTGCATGTTAGA